>NC_090655.1:291074752-291374752 GCF_040937935.1 Hyperolius riggenbachi | reverse complement strand
TGTGTATTTATATAGCACTGACATCTTCTGCAGCACATTACAGAGTACATAGTCATGTCACTGACTTCCCTCAGAGGAGCTCACACTCTAATCCTACCATAGTCATAGTCTAATGTCCTACCATATTATTATTATGTATTTATATAGCACTGACATCTTCTGCAGCACATTACAGAGTACATAGTCATGTCACTGACTGTCCTCAGAGGAGCTCACACTCTAATCCTACCATAGTCATAGTGTAATGTCCTACCATATTATTATTATGTATTTATATAGCACTGACATCTCCTGCAGCACTGTACAGAGTACATAGTCATGTCACTGACTGTCCTCAGAGGAGCTCACACTCTAATCCTACCATAGTCATAGTCTAATGTCCTCCCATATTATTATTATGCATTTATATAGCACTGACATCTCCTGCAGCACTTTACAGAGCACATAGTCATGTCACTGACTGTCCTCAGAGGAGCTCACACTCTAATCCTACCATAGTCATAGTCTAATGTCCTCCCATATTATTATTATGCATTTATATAGCACTGACATCTCCTGCAGCACATTGCAGAGTACATGGTCATGTCACTGACTGTCCTCAGAGGAGCTCACAATCTAATCCTACCATAGTCATAGTGTAATGTCCTACCATATTATTATTATGTATTTATATAGCACTGACATCTTCTGCAGCACATTACAGAGTACATAGTCATGTCACTGACTGTCCTCAGAGGAGCTCACACTCTAATCCTACCATAGTCATAGTCTAATGTCCTACCATATTATTATTATGTATTTATATAGCACTGACATCTCCTGCAGCATATTACAGAGTACATATTCATGTTACTGACTGTCCTCAGAGGAGCTCACACTCTAATCCTACCATAGTCATAGTCTAATGTCCTACCATATTATTATTATGTATTTATATAGCACTGACATCTTCTGCAGCACATTACAGAGTACATAGTCATGTCACTGACTGTCCCCAGAGGAGCTCACACTCTAATCCTACCATAGTCATAGTCTAATGTCCTACCATATTATTATTATGTATTTATATAGCACTGACATCTCCTGCAGCATATTACAGAGTACATAGTCATGTCACTGACTGTCCTCAGAGGATCTCACACTCTAATCCTACCATAGTCATAGTCTAATGTCCTACCATATTATTATTGTGTATTTATATAGCACTGACATCTCCTGCAGCACATTACAGAGTACAGAGTCATGTCACTGACTGTCCTCAGAGGAGCTCACACTCTAATCCCTACTATAGTCATAGTCTAATGTCCTACCATATTATTATTATGTATTTATATAGCACTGACATCTCCTGCTGCACATTACAGAGTACATAGTCATGTCACTGACTGTCCTCAGAGGAGCTCGCACTCTAATCCTACCATAGTCATAGTCTAATGTCCTACCATATTATTATTGTGTATTTATATAGCACTGACATCTCCTGCAGCACATTACAGAGTACAGAGTCATGTCACTGACTGTCCTCAGAGGAGCTCACACTCTAATCCCTACTATAGTCATAGTCTAATGTCCTACCATATTATTATTATGTATTTATATAGCACTGACATCTCCTGCTGCACATTACAGAGTACATAGTCATGTCACTGACTGTCCTCAGAGGAGCTCGCACTCTAATCCTACCATAGTCATAGTCTAATGTCCTACCATATTATTATTGTGTATTTATATAGCACTGACATCTCCTGCAGCACATTACAGAGTACAGAGTCATGTCACTGACTGTCCTCAGAGGAGCTCACAATCTAATCCTACCATAGTCATAGTCTAATGTCCTACCATATTATTATTATGTATTTATATAGCACTGACATCTCCTGCAGCATATTACAGAGTACATAGTAATGTCACTGACTGTCCTCAGGGGAGCTCACAATCTAATCCTACCATAGTCATAGTCTAATGTCCTGCCATATTATTATTATGTATTTATATAGCACTGACATCTCCTGCAGCACTTTACAGAGTACATAGTCTTGTCACTGACTGTCCTCAGAGGAGCTCACAATCTAATCCTTCCTCACCATAGTCATAGTGTAATGTCCTCCCATATTATTATTATGCATTTATATAGCACTGACCTCTTCTGCAGCACATTACAGAGTACATAGTCATGTCACTGACTGTCCCCAGAGGAGCTCACACTCTAATCCTACCATAGTCATAGTCTAATGTCCTACCATATTATTATTGTGTATTTATATAGCACTGACATCTCCTGCAGCACATTGCAGAGTACATGGTCATGTCACTGACTGTCCTCAAAGGAGCTCACACTCTAATCCTACCATAGTCATAGTCTAATGTCCTACCATATGATTATTATGTATTTAAATAGCACTGACATCTTCTGCAGCACATTACAGAGTACATAGTCATGTCACTGACTGTCCCCAGAGGAGCTCACACTCTAATCCTACCATAGTCATAGTCTAATGTCCTACCATATTATTATTATGTATTTATATAGCACTGGCATCTTCTGCAGCATAATACAGAGTACATAGTCATGTCACTGACTGTCCTCAGAGGTGCTCACACTCTAATCCTACCATAGTCATAGTGTAATGTCCTACCATATTATTATTATGTATTTATATAGCACTGACATCTTCTGCAGCACATTACAGAGTACATAGTCATGTCACTGACTGTCCCCAGAGGAGCTCGCACTCTAATCCTACCATAGTCATAGTCTAATGTCCTACCATATTATTATTGTGTATTTATATAGCACTGACATCTCCTGCAGCACATTACAGAGTACATAGTCATGTCACTGACTGTCCTCAGAGGAGCTCACAATCTAATCCTACCATAGTCATAGCCTAATTTCCTGCCATATTATTATTATGTATTTATATAGCACTGACATCTCCTGCAGCACTTTACAGAGCACATAGTCATGTTACTGACTGTCCCCAGAGGAGCTCACACTCTAATCCTACCATAGTCATAGTCTAATGTCCTCCCATATTATTATTATGCATTTATATAGCACTTACATCTCCTGCTGCACATTACAGAGTACATAGTCATGTCACTGACTGTCCTCAGAGGAGCTCACACTCTAATCCTACCATAGCCATAGTCTAATGTCCTACCATATTATCATTGTGTATTTATATAGCACTGACATCTCCTGCAGCACATTACAGAGTACATAGTCATGTCACTGACTGTCCTCAGAGGAGCTCACACTCTAATCCTACCATAGCCATAGTCTAATGTCCTACCATATTATTATTGTGTATTTATATAGCACTGACATCTCCTGCAGCACATTACAGAGTACATAGTCATGTCACTGACTGTCCTCAGAGGAGCTCACAATCTAATCCTACCATAGTCATAGCCTAATTTCCTGCCATATTATTATTATGTATTTATATAGCACTGACATCTCCTGCAGCACTTTACAGAGCACATAGTCATGTTACTGACTGTCCCCAGAGGAGCTCACACTCTAATCCTACCATAGTCATAGTCTAATGTCCTCCCATATTATTATTATGCATTTATATAGCACTGACATCTCCTGCTGCACATTACAGAGTACATAGTCATGTCACTGACTGTCCTCAGAGGAGCTCACAGTCTAATCCTACCATAGTCATAGTCTAATGTCCTACCATATTATTATTATGTATTTATATAGCACTGACATCTCCTGCAGCATATTACAGAGTACATTGTCATGTCACTGACTGTCCTCAGAGGAACTCACAATCTAATCCTCACCATAGTCATAGTGTAATGTCCTACCATATGATTATTATTTATTTATATAGCACTGACATCTCCTGCAGCACTTTACAGAGTACATAGCCATGTCACTGACAGTCCTCAGAGGAGCTCACACTCTAATCCTACCATAGTCATAGTGTAATGTCCTACCATATTATTATGTATTTATATAGCACTGACATCTTCTGCAGCACATTACAGAGTACATAGTCATGTCACTGACTGTCCTCAGAGGAGCTCACAATCTAATCCTACCATAGTCATAGTCTATTGTCCTGCCATATTATTATTATGTATTTATATAGCACTGACATCTCCTGCAGCACATTACAGAGTACATAGTCATGTCACTGACTGTCCTCAGAGGAGCTCACAATCTAATCCTACCATAGTCATAGTCTAATGTCCTGCCATATTATTATTATGTATTTATATAGCACTGACATCTCCTGCAGCACATTACAGAGTACATAGTCATGTCACTGACTGTCCTCAGAGGAGCTCACAATCTAATCCTACCATAGTCATAGTCTAATGTCCTACCATATTATTATTATGTATTTATATAGCACTGACATCTCCTGCAGCACATTACAGAGTACATAGTCATGTCACTGACTGTCCTCAGAGGAGCTCACACTCTAATCCTACCATAGTCATAGTCTAATGTCCTCCCATATTATTATTATGCATTTATATAGCACTGACATCTCCTGCAGCACTTTACAGAGCACATAGTCATGTCACTGACTGTCCCCAGAGGAGCTCACACTCTAATCCTACCATAGTCATAGTCTAATGTCCTACCATATTATTATTGTGTATTTATATAGCACTGACATCTCCTGCAGCACATTGCAGAGTACATGGTCATGTCACTGACTGTCCTCAAAGGAGCTCACACTCTAATCCTACCATAGTCATAGTCTAATGTCCTACCATATGATTATTATGTATTTAAATAGCACTGACATCTTCTGCAGCACATTACAGAGTACAGAGTCATGTCACTGACTGTCCTCAGAGGAGCTCACACTCTGATCCTACCATAGTCATAGTGTAATGCCCTACCATATTATTATTATGTATTTATATAGCACTGACATCTCCTGCAGCACATTACAGAGTACATAGTCATGTCACTGACTGTCCTCAGAGGAGCTCACAATCTAATCCTACCATAGTCATAGTGTAATGTCCTACCATATTATTATTATGTATTTATATAGCACTGACATCTCCTGCAGCATATTACAGAGTACATAGTCATGTTACTGACTGTCCTCAGAGGAGCTCACACTCTAATCCTACCATAGTCATAGTCTAATGTCCTACCATATTATTATTATGTATTTATATAGCACTGACATCTTCTGCAGCACATTACAGAGTACATAGTCATGTCACTGACTGTCCCCAGAGGAGCTCACACTCTAATCCTACCATAGTCATAGTCTAATGTCCTACCATATTATTATTATGTATTTATATAGCACTGACATCTCCTGCAGCATATTACAGAGTACATAGTCATGTCACTGACTGTCCTCAGAGGATCTCACACTCTAATCCTACCATAGTCATAGTGTAATGTCCTACCATATTATTATTATGTATTTATATAGCACTGACATCTCCTGCAGCATATTACAGAGTACATAGTCATGTCACTGACTGTCCTCAGAGGAGCTCACACTCTAATCCTACCATAGTCATAGTCTAATGTCCTACCATATTATTATTATGTATTTATATAGCACTGACATCTTCTGCAGCACATTACAGAGTACGTAGTCATGTCACTGACTGTCCCCAGAGGAGCTCACACTCTAATCCTACCATAGTCATAGTGTAATGTCCTACCATATTATTATTATGTATTTATATAGCACTGACATCTCCTGCAGCATATTACAGAGTACATAGTCATGTCACTGACTGTCCTCAGAGGAGCTCACACTCTAATCCTACCACAGTCATAGTCTAATGTCCTACCATATTATTATTATGTAGTTATATAGCACTGACCTCTCCCGCAGCACATTACAGAGTACATAGTCATGTCACTGACTGTCCCCAGAGGAGCTCACACTCTAATAATCCCACCATAGTCATAGTGTAATGTCCTACCATATTATTATTATGTATTTATATAGCACTGACACCTTCTGCAGCACTGTACAGAGTACATAGTCATGTCACTGACTGTCCTCAGAGGAGCTCACACTCTAATCCTACCATAGTCATAGTGTAATGTCCTACCATATTATTATTATTATTATGTATTTATATAGCACTGACACCTTCTGCAGCACATTACAGAGCACATAGTCATGTCACTGACTGTCCTCAGAGGAGCTCACAATCTAATCCTACCATAGTCATAGTCTAATGTCCTACCATATTATTATTATGTATTTATATAGCACTCACATCTTCTGCAGCACATTACAGAGCACATAGTCATGTCACTGACTGTCCCCAGAGGAGCTCACACTCTAATCCTACCATAGTCATAGTCTAATGTCCTACCATATTATTATTGTGTATTTATATAGCACTGACATCTCCTGCAGCACATTGCAGAGTACATGGTCATGTCACTGACTGTCCTCAAAGGAGCTCACACTCTAATCCTACCATAGTCATAGTCTAATGTCCTACCATATGATTATTATGTATTTAAATAGCACTGACATCTTCTGCAGCACATTACAGAGTACATAGTCATGTCACTGACTGTCCTCAGAGGAGCTCACAATCTAATCCTACCATAGTCATAGTGTAATGTCCTACCATATTATTATTATGTATTTATATAGCACTGACATCTCCTGCAGCATATTACAGAGTACATAGTCATGTTACTGACTGTCCTCAGAGGAGCTCACACTCTAATCCTACCATAGTCATAGTCTAATGTCCTACCATATTATTATTATGTATTTATATAGCACTGACATCTTCTGCAGCACATTACAGAGTACATAGTCATGTCACTGACTGTCCCCAGAGGAGCTCACACTCTAATCCTACCATAGTCATAGTCTAATGTCCTACCATATTATTATTATGTATTTATATAGCACTGACATCTCCTGCAGCATATTACAGAGTACATAGTCATGTCACTGACTGTCCTCAGAGGATCTCACACTCTAATCCTACCATAGTCATAGTGTAATGTCCTACCATATTATTATTATGTATTTATATAGCACTGACATCTCCTGCAGCATATTACAGAGTACATAGTCATGTCACTGACTGTCCTCAGAGGAGCTCACACTCTAATCCTACCATAGTCATAGTCTAATGTCCTACCATATTATTATTATGTATTTATATAGCACTGACATCTCCTGCAGCATATTACAGAGTACATAGTCATGTCACTGACTGTCCTCAGAGGAGCTCACACTCTAATCCTACCATAGTCATAGTCTAATGTCCTACCATATTATTATTATGTATTTATATAGCACTGACATCTTCTGCAGCACATTACAGAGTACGTAGTCATGTCACTGACTGTCCCCAGAGGAGCTCACACTCTAATCCTACCATAGTCATAGTGTAATGTCCTACCATATTATTATTATGTATTTATATAGCACTGACATCTCCTGCAGCATATTACAGAGTACATAGTCATGTCACTGACTGTCCTCAGAGGAGCTCACACTCTAATCCTACCACAGTCATAGTCTAATGTCCTACCATATTATTATTATGTAGTTATATAGCACTGACCTCTCCCGCAGCACATTACAGAGTACATAGTCATGTCACTGACTGTCCCCAGAGGAGCTCACACTCTAATAATCCCACCATAGTCATAGTGTAATGTCCTACCATATTATTATTATGTATTTATATAGCACTGACACCTTCTGCAGCACTGTACAGAGTACATAGTCATGTCACTGACTGTCCTCAGAGGAGCTCACACTCTAATCCTACCATAGTCATAGTGTAATGTCCTACCATATTATTATTATGTATTTATATAGCACTGACACCTTCTGCAGCACATTACAGAGCACATAGTCATGTCACTGACTGTCCTCAGAGGAGCTCACAATCTAATCCTACCATAGTCATAGTCTAATGTCCTACCATATTATTATTATGTATTTATATAGCACTCACATCTTCTGCAGCACATTACAGAGCACATAGTCATGTCACTGACTGTCCCCAGAGGAGCTCACACTCTAATCCTACCATAGTCATAGTCTAATGTCCTACCATATTATTATTGTGTATTTATATAGCACTGACATCTCCTGCAGCACATTGCAGAGTACATGGTCATGTCACTGACTGTCCTCAAAGGAGCTCACACTCTAATCCTACCATAGTCATAGTCTAATGTCCTACCATATGATTATTATGTATTTAAATAGCACTGACATCTTCTGCAGCACATTACAGAGTACATAGTCATGTCACTGACTGTCCTCAGAGGAGCTCACAATCTAATCCTACCATAGTCATAGTGTAATGTCCTACCATATTATTATTATGTATTTATATAGCACTGACATCTCCTGCAGCATATTACAGAGTACATAGTCATGTTACTGACTGTCCTCAGAGGAGCTCACACTCTAATCCTACCATAGTCATAGTCTAATGTCCTACCATATTATTATTATGTATTTATATAGCACTGACATCTTCTGCAGCACATTACAGAGTACATAGTCATGTCACTGACTGTCCCCAGAGGAGCTCACACTCTAATCCTACCATAGTCATAGTCTAATGTCCTACCATATTATTATTATGTATTTATATAGCACTGACATCTCCTGCAGCATATTACAGAGTACATAGTCATGTCACTGACTGTCCTCAGATGATCTCACACTCTAATCCTACCATAGTCATAGTGTAATGTCCTACCATATTATTATTATGTATTTATATAGCACTGACATCTCCTGCAGCATATTACAGAGTACATAGTCATGTCACTGACTGTCCTCAGAGGAGCTCACACTCTAATCCTACCATAGTCATAGTCTAATGTCCTACCATATTATTATTATGTATTTATATAGCACTGACATCTTCTGCAGCACATTACAGAGTACGTAGTCATGTCACTGACTGTCCCCAGAGGAGCTCACACTCTAATCCTACCATAGTCATAGTGTAATGTCCTACCATATTATTATTATGTATTTATATAGCACTGACATCTCCTGCAGCATATTACAGAGTACATAGTCATGTCACTGACTGTCCTCAGAGGAGCTCACACTCTAATCCTACCACAGTCATAGTCTAATGTCCTACCATATTATTATTATGTAGTTATATAGCACTGACCTCTCCCGCAGCACATTACAGAGTACATAGTCATGTCACTGACTGTCCCCAGAGGAGCTCACACTCTAATAATCCCACCATAGTCATAGTGTAATGTCCTACCATATTATTATTATGTATTTATATAGCACTGACACCTTCTGCAGCACTGTACAGAGTACATAGTCATGTCACTGACTGTCCTCAGAGGAGCTCACACTCTAATCCTACCATAGTCATAGTGTAATGTCCTACCATATTATTATTATTATTATGTATTTATATAGCACTGACACCTTCTGCAGCACATTACAGAGCACATAGTCATGTCACTGACTGTCCTCAGAGGAGCTCACAATCTAATCCTACCATAGTCATAGTCTAATGTCCTACCATATTATTATTATGTATTTATATAGCACTCACATCTTCTGCAGCACATTACAGAGTACAGAGTCATGTCACTGACTGTCCTCAGAGGAGCTCACACTCTAATCCTACCATAGTCATAATCTAATGTCCTACCATATTACGTATTTATATAGCACTGACATCTCCTGCAGCATATTACAGAGTACATAGTCATGTCACTGACTGTCCTCAGAGGAGCTCACACTCTAATCCTACCATAGTCATAATCTAATGTCCTACCATATTATTATTATTATGTATTTATACAGCACTGACATCTTCTGCATCACATTACAGAGCACATAGTCATGTCACTGACTGTCCTCAGAGGAGCTCACAATCTAATCCTACCATAGTCATAGTCTAATGTCCTACCATATTACGTATTTATATAGCACTGACATCTTCTGCAGCACATTACAGAGTACATAGTCATGTCACTGACTGTCCTCAGAGGAGCTCACACTCTAATCCTACTATAGTCATAGTGTAATGTCCTAGCATACTATTATTATGTATTTATATAGCACTGACATCTCCTGCAGCATATTACAGAGTACATAGTCATGTCACTGACTGTCCTCAGAGGAGTTCACACTCTAATCCTACCATAGTCATAGTGTAATGTCCTACCATATTATTATTATGTATTTATATAACACTGACATCTTCTGCAGCACATTACAGAGTACATAGTCATGTCACTGACTGTCCTCAGAGGAGCTCACACTCTAATCCTACCATAGTCATAGTGTAATGTCCTACCATATTATTATTATGTATTTATATAGCACTGACATCTCCTGCAGCACATTACAGAGTACATAGTCATGTTACTGACTGTCCTCAGAGGAGCTCACACTCTAACTCCATACATTGTACAGCACTACAGAAGGATAAAGAATTTCATTTCACATAAATAAATAAAAGTTTTGGGAAACTACTTTATATTACTTTCCACGCCCAGAATATATTGTCCCCGCCCTCATACCTAGCCACACCCCTCTATCTCCCGGATACTCCCTGGCTGCTCTCTCTTCCTATGACTGATAAATGAGTCTGCAGTTACCTGACTGACCACGCCCAGATGATATTGTCCCTGCCCTCATACCTAGCCACACCCCTCTATCTCCCGGATACTCCCTGGCTGCTCTCTCTTCCTATGACTGATAAATGAGGCTGCAGTTACCTGGCTGACCACGCCCAGATGATACTGTCCCCGCCCTCATACCTAGCCACACCCCTCTATATCCCGGATACTCCCTGGGTGCTCTCTCTTCCTATGACTGATAAATTAGGCTGCAGTTACCTGACTGACCACGTCCAGATGATATTGTCCCCGCCCTCATACCTAGCCACACCCCTCTCTCTCCCGGATACTCCCTGGCTGCTCTCTCTTTCTATGACTGATAAATGAGGCTGCAGTTACCTGACTGACCACGCCCAGATGATATTGTCCCCACCCTCATACCTAGCCACACCCCTCTATCTCCCAGATACTCCCTGGCTGCTCTCCCTTCCTAAGATTGATAAATGAGTCTGCAGTTACCTGACTGACCACGCCCAGATGATATTGTCCCCGCCCTCATACCTAGCCACACCCCTCTCTCTCCCAGATACTCCCTGGATGCTCTCTCTTCCTATGAGTGATATATGAGGCTGCAGTTACCTGACTGACCACGCCCAGATGATTTAGTCCCCGCCCTCATACCTAGCCACACCCCTCTCTTCCGGATACTCCCTGGCTGCTCTCCCTTCCTATGACTGATAAATGAGGCTGCAGTTACCTCACTGACCACGCCCAGATGATATTGTCCCCGCCCTCATACCTAGCCACACCCCTCTCTCTCCCGGATACTCCCTGACTGCTCTCTCTTCCTATGACTGATAAATGAGGCTGCAGTGACCTCACTGCCCACGCCCAGATGATATTGTCCCCGCCCTCATACCTAGCCACACCCCTCTCTCTCCCGGATACTCCCTGGCTGCTCTCTCTTCCTATGAGTGATAAATGAGGCTGCAGTTACCTGACTGACCACGCCCAGATGATATTGTCCCCACCCTCATACCTAGCCACACCCCTCTCTCTCCCGGATACTCCCTGACTGCTCTCTCTTCCTATGACTGATAAATGAGGCTGCAGTGACCTCACTGCCCACGCCCAGATGATATTGTCCCCACCCTCATACCTAGCCACACCCCTCTCTCTCCCGGATACTCCCTGGCTGCTCTCTCTTCCTATGAGTGATAAATGAGGCTGCAGTTACCTGACTGACCACGCCCAGATGATATTGTCCCCGCCCTCAAACCTAGTCACACCCCTCTATCTCCCGGATACTCCCTGGCATCTCTCTCTTCCTATGAGTGATAAATGAGGCTGCAGTTACCTGACTGACCACGCCCAGATGATATTGTCCCCACCCTCATACCTAGCCACACGCCTCTATCTCCCAAATACTCCCTGGCTGCTCTCTCTTCCTATGACTGATAAATGAGGCTGCAGTTACCTGACTGACCACGCCCAGATGATATTGTCTCCGCCCTTATACCTAGCCACACCTGTCTCTCCCGGATACTCCCTGGCTGCTCTCTCTTCCTATGAGTGATAAATGAGGCTACAGTTACCTGACTGACAACGCCCAGATGATATTGTCCCCGCCCTCATATCTATCCACACCCCTCTATCTCCTGGATACTCCCTGGCTGCTCTCTCTTCCTATGACTGATAAATAAGGCTGCAGTTACCTGACTGACCACGCTCAGATGATATTGTCCCCGCCCCCATACCTGGCCACACCCCTCTATCTCCCGGATACTCCCTGGCTGCTCTCCCTTCCTATGACTGATAAATGAGGCTGCAGTTAGCTGACTGACCACGCCCAGATGATATTGTCTCCGCCCTTATACCTAGCCACACCCCTCTCTCTCCCGGATACTCCCTGGCTGCTCTCTCTTCCTATGACTGATAAATGAGGCTGCAGTTACCTGACTGACCACGCCCAGATGATATTGTCCCCGCCCTCATACCCAGCCACACCCCTCTATCTCCCGGATACTCCCTGGCTGCTCTCCCTTCCTATGACTAATAAATGAGGCTGCAGTTAGCTGACTGACCACGCCCAGATGATATTGTCCCCGCCCCCATACCTAGCCACACCCCTCTCTCTCCCGGATACTCCCTGGCTGCTCTCTCTTCCTATGACTGATAAATGAGGCTGCAGTTACCTGACTGACCACGCCCAGATGATATTGTCCCCACCCTCATACCTAGCCACACCCCTCTCTTCCGGATACTCCCTGGCTGCTCTCTCTTCCTATGAGTAATAAATGAGGCTGCAGTTACCTGACTGACCACGCCCAGATGATATTGTCCCCGCCCTCATACCTAGCCACATCCCTCTCTCTCCCGGATACCCCCTGGCTGCTCTCTCTTCCTATGACTGATAAATGAGGCTGCAGTTACCTGACTGACCACGCCCAGATGATATTGTCCCGCCCTCATACCTGGCCACACCCCTCTCTCTCCCGGATACTCCTTGGCTGCTCTCTCTTCCTATGACTGATAAATGAGGCTACAGTTACCTGACTGACCACGCCCAGATGATATTGTCCCCGCCCTCATACTTGGCCACACCCCTCTCTCTCCCGGATACTCCCTGGCTGCTCTCTCTTCCTATGGCTGATAAATGAGGCTGCAGTTAGCTGACTGACCACGCCCAGATAATATTGTCCCCGCCCTCATACCTAGCCACACCCCTCTATCTCCCGGATACTCCCTGGCTGCTCTCTCTTCCTATGACTGAAAAATGAGGCTGCAGTTACCTGACTGACCACGCCCAGATGATATTGTCCCCACCCTCATACCTAGCCACACCCCTCTATCTCCCGGATTCTCCCTGGCTGCTCTCTCTTCCTATGATTGATAAATGAGGCTGCAGTTACCTGACTGACCACACCCAGATGATATTGTCCCCACCCTCATACCTAGCCACACCCCTCTCTCTCCCGGATACTCCCTGGCAGCTCTTTTCCTATGAGTGATAAATGAGGCTGCAGTTACCTGACTGACCACGCCCAGATGATATTGTCCCCGCCCTCATACCTAGCCACACCCCTCTCTCTCTCGGATACTCCCTGGCTGCTCTCCCTTCCTATGACTGATAAATGAGGCTGCAGTTACCTGACTGACCACGCCCAGATGATATTGGCCACGCCTTCATACCTAGCCACACCCCTCTATCTCCCGGATACTCCCTGGTTGCTCTCTCTTCCTATGACTGATAAATGAGGCTGCAGTTACCTGACTGACCACGCCCAGATGATTTAGTCCCCGCCCTCATACCTAGCCACACCCCTCTCTCTCCCAGATACTCCCTGGATGCTCTCTCTTCCTATGAGTGATATATGAGGCTGCAGTTACCTGACTGACCACGCCCAGATGATTTAGTCCCCGCCCTCATACCTAGCCACACCCCTCTCTTCCGGATACTCCCTGGCTGCTCTCCCTTCCTATGACTGATAAATGAGGCTGCAGTTACCTCACTGACCACGCCCAGATGATATTGTCCCCGCCCTCATACCTAGCCACACCCCTCTCTCTCCCGGATACTCCCTGACTGCTCTCTCTTCCTATGACTGATAAATGAGGCTGCAGTGACCTCACTGCCCACGCCCAGATGATATTGTCCCCGCCCTCATACCTAGCCACACCCCTCTCTCTCCCGGATACTCCCTGGCTGCTCTCTCTTCCTATGAGTGATAAATGAGGCTGCAGTTACCTGACTGACCACGCCCAGATGATATTGTCCCCACCCTCATACCTAGCCACACCCCTCTCTCTCCCGGATACTCCCTGACTGCTCTCTCTTCCTATGACTGATAAATGAGGCTGCAGTGACCTCACTGCCCACGCCCAGATGATATTGTCCCCACCCTCATACCTAGCCACACCCCTCTCTCTCCCGGATACTCCCTGGCTGCTCTCTCTTCCTATGAGTGATAAATGAGGCTGCAGTTACCTGACTGACCACGCCCAGATGATATTGTCCCCGCCCTCAAACCTAGTCACACCCCTCTATCTCCCGGATACTCCCTGGCATCTCTCTCTTCCTATGAGTGATAAATGAGGCTGCAGTTACCTGACTGACCACGCCCAGATGATATTGTCCCCACCCTCATACCTAGCCACACGCCTCTATCTCCCAAATACTCCCTGGCTGCTCTCTCTTCCTATGACTGATAAATGAGGCTGCAGTTACCTGACTGACCACGCCCAGATGATATTGTCTCCGCCCTTATACCTAGCCACACCTGTCTCTCCCGGATACTCCCTGGCTGCTCTCTCTTCCTATGAGTGATAAATGAGGCTACAGTTACCTGACTGACAACGCCCAGATGATATTGTCCCCGCCCTCATATCTATCCACACCCCTCTATCTCCTGGATACTCCCTGGCTGCTCTCTCTTCCTATGACTGATAAATAAGGCTGCAGTTACCTGACTGACCACGCTCAGATGATATTGTCCCCGCCCCCATACCTGGCCACACCCCTCTATCTCCCGGATACTCCCTGGCTGCTCTCCCTTCCTATGACTGATAAATGAGGCTGCAGTTAGCTGACTGACCACGCCCAGATGATATTGTCTCCGCCCTTATACCTAGCCACACCCCTCTCTCTCCCGGATACTCCCTGGCTGCTCTCTCTTCCTATGACTGATAAATGAGGCTGCAGTTACCTGACTGACCACGCCCAGATGATATTGTCCCCGCCCTCATACCCAGCCACACCCCTCTATCTCCCGGATACTCCCTGGCTGCTCTCCCTTCCTATGACTAATAAATGAGGCTGCAGTTAGCTGACTGACCACGCCCAGATGATATTGTCCCCGCCCCCATACCTAGCCACACCCCTCTCTCTCCCGGATACTCCCTGGCTGCTCTCTCTTCCTATGACTGATAAATGAGGCTGCAGTTACCTGACTGACCACGCCCAGATGATATTGTCCCCACCCTCATACCTAGCCACACCCCTCTCTTCCGGATACTCCCTGGCTGCTCTCTCTTCCTATGAGTAATAAATGAGGCTGCAGTTACCTGACTGACCACGCCCAGATGATATTGTCCCCGCCCTCATACCTAGCCACATCCCTCTCTCTCCCGGATACCCCCTGGCTGCTCTCTCTTCCTATGACTGATAAATGAGGCTGCAGTTACCTGACTGACCACGCCCAGATGATATTGTCCCGCCCTCATACCTGGCCACACCCCTCTCTCTCCCGGATACTCCTTGGCTGCTCTCTCTTCCTATGACTGATAAATGAGGCTACAGTTACCTGACTGACCACGCCCAGATGATATTGTCCCCGCCCTCATACTTGGCCACACCCCTCTCTCTCCCGGATACTCCCTGGCTGCTCTCTCTTCCTATGGCTGATAAATGAGGCTGCAGTTAGCTGACTGACCACGCCCAGATAATATTGTCCCCGCCCTCATACCTAGCCACACCCCTCTATCTCCCGGATACTCCCTGGCTGCTCTCTCTTCCTATGACTGAAAAATGAGGCTGCAGTTACCTGACTGACCACGCCCAGATGATATTGTCCCCACCCTCATACCTAGCCACACCCCTCTATCTCCCGGATTCTCCCTGGCTGCTCTCTCTTCCTATGATTGATAAATGAGGCTGCAGTTACCTGACTGACCACACCCAGATGATATTGTCCCCACCCTCATACCTAGCCACACCCCTCTCTCTCCCGGATACTCCCTGGCAGCTCTTTTCCTATGAGTGATAAATGAGGCTGCAGTTACCTGACTGACCACGCCCAGATGATATTGTCCCCGCCCTCATACCTAGCCACACCCCTCTCTCTCTCGGATACTCCCTGGCTGCTCTCCCTTCCTATGACTGATAAATGAGGCTGCAGTTACCTGACTGACCACGCCCAGATGATATTGGCCACGCCTTCATACCTAGCCACACCCCTCTATCTCCCGGATACTCCCTGGTTGCTCTCTCTTCCTATGACTGATAAATGAGGCTGCAGTTACCTGACTGACCACGCCCAGATGATATTGTCCCCACCGTCATACCTGGCCACACCCCTCTATCTCCCGAATACTCCCTGGCTGCTCTCTCTTCCTATGACTGATAAATGAGGCTACAGTTACCTGACTGGCAACGCCCAGATGATATTGTCCCCGCCCTCATACCTAGCCACACCCCTCCCTCTCCCGGATACTCCCTGGCTGCTCTCCCTTCCTATGACTGATAAATGAGGATGCAGTTACCTGACTGACCACGCCCAGATAATATTGTCCCCACCCTCATACCTGGCCACACCTCTCTATCTCCCGGATACTCCCTGCCTGCTCTCTCTTCCTATGATTGATAAATGAGGCTGCAGTTACCTGACTGACCACGCCCAGATGATATTGTCCCCGCCCTCATACCTCGCCACACCCCTCTCTCTCCCAGATACTCCCTGGCTGCTCTCTTTCCTATGACTGATAAATGAGGCTGCAGTTACCTGACTGACCACGCCCAGATGATATTGTCCCCACCCTCAAACCTAGCCACACCCCTCCCTCTCCCGGATACTCCCTGGCTGCTCTCACTTCCTATGACTGATAAATGAGGCTGCAGTTACCTGACTGACCACGCCCAGATGATATTGTCCCCGCCCTCATACCTAGCCACACCCCTCTCTCTCCCAGATACTCCCTTGCTGCTCTCTGCTCCTATGACTGATAAATGAGGCTGCAGTTACCTGACTGACCACGCCCAGATGATATTGTCTCCGCCCTTACACCTAGCCACACCTCTCTCTCCCGGATACTCCCTGGCTGCTCTCTCTTCCTATGACTGATAAATGAGGCTGCAGTTACCTGACTGACCACGCTCAGATGATATTGTCCCCGCCCTCATACCTGGCCACACCCCTCTCTCTTACGGATACTCCCTGGCTGCTCTCTGTTCCTATGACTGATAAATGAGGCTGCAGTTACCTGACTGACCACGCCCAGATGATATTGTCCCCGCCCTCATACCTAGCCACACCACTCTCTCTCCCGGATACTACCTGGCTGCTCTCTGTTCCTATGACTGATAAATGAGGCTGCAGTTAGCTGACTGACCACAAGATGGCGAGCTCCCCTCCACCAGCTGGATTACAGAAACCGGAAATACAGAACCACAGAAAGGAAGTGATGAGGAGGCCGGAAAGTGGTGGGTGGAGCATATTGTCCTGCAGCCGTTGATAGCGTTACAAATCACCCAGAGGAGGTCACGTGGGGTAGTGGCGTCACTGGGAATTCTCGCTCTCTGCTGTCCTCGGAAAAAGGAGACCGGAAGTGGTGCTAGACCGGAAGGGGTGAAAGAGCGGAAGAGGGAAGAGCAGAGCTCGTGCTGGCTGCAGAGGAGGGGAAAGGTTACTTTGTTTATATTTTATTTCCATCTTTGATGTCTGTAACTAATAATACACCTCATATAGCTCACTGCCACATAGTGGGGGAGGGGAGGACAGGTATTGGGGTGAGGGGAGGAGCACATAGTGGGGGAGGGCTGGACAGGTATTGGGGTGAGGGAGGAGCATATAGTGGGGGAGAGGACAGGTATTGGGGTGAGGGGGGAGCTCATAGTGGGGGAGGGGAGGACAGGTATTGGGGTGAGGGAGGAGCACATAGTGGGGGAGGGGAGGACAGGTATTGGGGTGAGGGAGGAGCACATAGTGGGGGAGGGGAGGACAGGTATTGGGGTGAGGGGAGGAGCACATAGTGGGGGAGGGCTGGACAGGTATTGGGGTGAGGGAGGAGCACATAGTGGGGGAAGGGAGGGCAGGTATTGAGGTGGGGTAGGGGAAGAGCACATAGTGGGGGAAGGGAGGGCAGGTATTGGGGTGTGGGAGGAGCACATAGTGGGGGAGGGGAGGACAGGTATTGGGGTGTGGGAGGAGCACATAGTGGGGGAGGGGAGGACAGGTATTGGGGTGTGGGAGGAGCACATAGTGGGGGAGGGGAGGACAGGTATTGGGGTGAGGGGAGGAGCACATAGTGGGGGAGGGCTGGACAGGTATTGGGGTGTGGGAGGAGCACATAGTGGGGGAGGGGAGGACAGGTATTGGGGTGAGGGAGGAGCACATAGTGGGGGAGGGGAGGACAGGTATTGGGGTGAGGGAGGAGCACATAGGGGGGAGTGGAGGACAGGTATTGGGGTGAGGGAGGAGCACATAGTGGGGGAGGAGAGGACAGGTATTGGGGTGAGGGGAGGAGCACATAGTGGGGGAGGGGAGGACAGGTATTGGGGTGAGGGAGGAGCACATAGTGGGGGAGGGGAGAACAGATATTGAGGTAAGGGAGGAGCACATAGTGGGGGAGGGGAGGACAGGTATTGGGGTGAGGGAGGAGCACATAATGGGGGAGGGGAGGACAGGTATTGGGGTGGGGGAGGAGCACATAGTGGGGGAGGGGAGGACAGGTATAGGGGTGGGGGAGGAGCACATAGTGTAGGAGGGGAGGACAGGTATTGGGGTGGGGAGAAGCACATAGTGGGGGAGGGGAGGACAGGTATTGGGGTGGGATACAATATGAATGATCACCACTGGTGGCGGCATTGTGAAACATTGTTTTACTCATTTCCGGTAAACAATATTGCAGTATGTCAGAAAGATTTGTTTGGAAAAATCGTGTTGTTGGTACTCAACTTAACTGGACAGGTGAGGAGGATTCTGGGAGTGTCACATGACTAGAGAGGTGAGTAGGATTGTGGGAGTGTCACATGACTAGAGAGGTGAGGAGGATTCTGGGAGTGTCACATTACTGGAGAGGTGAGGAGGATTGTGGGAGTGTCACATGACTAGAGAGGGGAGGAGGGTTCTGGGAGTGTCACATGACTGGAGAGATGAGGAGGGTTCTGGGAGTGTCACATGACTGGAGAGGTGAGTAGGATTGTGGGAGTGTCACATGACTAGAGAGGTGAGGAGGATTCTGGGAGTGTCACATGACTGGAGAGGTGAGGAGGGTTCTGGGAGTGTCACATGACTGGAGAGGTGAGGAGGGTTCTGGGAGTGTCACATGACTGGAGAGGTGAGGAGGGTTCTGGGAGTGTCACATGACTAGAGAGGTGAGGAGGATTCTGGGAGTGTCACATGACTGGAGAGGTGAGGAGGGTTCTGGGAGTGTCACATGACTAGAGAGGTGAGGAGGGTTCTGGGAGTGTCACATGACTGGAGAGTTGAGGAGGGTTCTGGGAGTGTCACATGACTGGAGAGGTGAGGAGGATTCTGGGAGTGTCACATGACTGGAGAGGTGAGGAGGATTCTGGGAGTGTCACATGTATGAAGAGGAGGATTCTGGGAGTGTCACATGACTGGAGGGGTGAGGAGGATTCTGGGAGTGTCACATGACTGGAGAGGTGAGGAGGATTCTGGGAGTGTCACATGACTGGAGAGGTGAGGAGGATTCTGGGAGTGTCACATGACTGGAGAGGTGAGTAGGATTGTGGGAGTGTCACATGGCTGGAGAGGTGAGGAGGATTCTGGGAGTGTCACATGACTGGAGAAGTGAGGAGGATTCTGGGAGTGTCACATGACCTTACCTTCAGTCTCTCCATACAGAGTGTCCCTTCTGTGAAGTCTGCTGACCATCGCAGTGCCCCCACCTCACCCCCTGATATCTGAGAGACACGAGAAGCCCACAACATCCTCACTGATCTGCTGTCGGGGTGAGTTGAGCATTAGCAGGAATTATGGGACAGTATCCAGTGACAGCTAGTGATTTGTATAGTGGTGACTGTATCATTCTGTGTGTCAGGTTCCTATAAGGAGGCTCATTGTCTCATCTATTTTTCCATGGAGGAGGGGCAGTATATAGAAGGGCACCAGGACCTCTACAAGGACACCATGATGCAGAATCAGCTGCCCCTCACATCACCGGGTAAGAGGAGACTTTAATTTCCTGTACAGGAGAGAGCAGTACTTGGGGTCCACCTAGACGCCCCATCATCTGATAATCACATGGAGACAATGTATTCAGTCAGTGTGTGTGTTTCCTACAGATGGATCCAGTAACAGAAACCCACCAGAGAGATGTACAGGTCCTCTTTATTCCCAGGATTGTCCACAGGAAGGTCACACCATCCCCCATCATTATCGGGTAGGTGGGACTGGGGGTCCCTGGAGACTCCAAACTGTATTTTATTATCCTCCTGTGTATGCTGTTATCTGTGTTCAACATTCAAATTAGCTCTCATTTTTTGATCTTAGGATGGAGAACTGATACATGTAAGTGCTGTGGTTAAAGAGGAAGAAGAAGAGACGTATGTGAGGAGTGATCAGCAGTCTATGGAGGAGGGTGACATGATGGGGACAAGTAAAGAGGAAGAAGAAGAGACGTATGTGAGGACTGATCAGCAGTCTATGGAGGAGGGTGACATGATGAGGACAAGTAAAGAGGAAGAAGAAGAGACATATGTGAGGAGTGATCAGCAGTGTATGGAGGAGGGTGACATGATGAGGACAAGTAAAGAGGAAGAAGAAGGGATGTATGTGAGGAGTGATCAGCAGTCTATGGAGGAGGGTGACATGATGAGGACAAGTAAAGAGGAAGAAGAAGGGATGTATGTGAGGAGTGATCAGCAGTCTATGGAGGAGGGTGACATGATGAGGACAAGTAAAGAGGAAGAAGAAGAGACATATGTGAGGAGTGATCAGCAGTGTATGGAGGAGGGTGACATGATGAGGACAAGTAAAGAGGAAGAAGAAGAGACATATGTGAGGAGTGATCAGCAGTGTATGGAGGAGGGTGACATGATGAGGACAAGTAAAGAGGAAAAAGAAGAGACGTATGTGAGGAGTGATCAGCAGTCTATGGAGGAGGGTGACATAATGAGGACAAGTAAAGAGGAAGAAGAGACCTATGTGAGGAGTGATCAGCAGTCTATAGAGGAGGGTTACATAATGGTGAAAATTAAAGAGGAAGAAGAAGAGACATATGTGAGGAGTGATCAGCAGTCTATGGAGGAGGGTGACAGGATGGGGACAAGTAAAAAGGAAGAAGAAGAGACGTATGTGAGGAGTGATCAGCAGTCTATGGAGGAGGGTGACAGGATGGGGACAAGTAAAGAGGAAGAAGAAGAGACGTATGTGAGGAGTGATCAGCAGTCTATGGAGGAGGGAGACATGATGGGGACATGTAAAGAGGAAGAAGAAGAGACGTATGTGAGGAGTGATCAGCAGTCTATGGAGGAGGGTGACATGATGAGGACAAGTAAAAAGGAAGAAGAAGAGACGTATGTGAGGAGTGATCAGCAGTCTATGGGGGAGGGTGACATGATGAGGACAAGTAAAGAGGAAGAAGAAGAGACGTATGTGAGGAGTGATCAGCAGTGTATGGAGGAGGGTGACATGATGAGGACAAGTAAAGAGGAAGAAGAAGAGACGTATGTGAGGAGTGATCAGCAGTCTATAGAGGAGAGTGACATGATGAGGACAAGTAAAGAGGAAGAAGAAGAGACGTATGTGAGGAGTGATCAGCAGTGTATGGAGGAGGGTGACATGATGAGGACAAGTAAAGAGGAAGAAGAAGAGACGTATGTGAGGAGTGATCAGCAGTCTATAGAGGAGAGTGACATGATGAGGACAAGTAAAGAGGAAGAAGAAGAGACGTATGTGAGGAGTGATCAGCAGTCTATGGAGGAGGGTGACATGATGAGGACATGTAAAGAGGAAGAAGAAGAGACCTATGTGAGGAGTGATCAGCAGTCTATGGAGGAGGGTGACATGATGAGGACAAGTAAAGAGGAAGAAGAGACGTATGTGAGGAGTGATCAGCAGTCTATGGAGGAGGGTGACATGATGAGGACACGTAAAGAGGAAGAAGAAGAGACGTATGTGAGGAGTGATCAGCAGTCTATGGAGGAGGGTGACATGATAAGGACAAGTAAAGAGGAGGACAATGTTACAGAGGGCAGAACAGGTGAGTAATCAGCAGTAATACAGGATAATGTGGATGGTTATTGCTGGTGTGGCTGTATTGCTGCTCACAGACTGGCCATGTTAGGAGCTGTTATTTGTACTCAGATATTGTGATTGTGTTTGGTGACAGCTTACTAACAATAACAGTACAGACACCCTGATTGGAGTTCCCTGTTCTGTTCTGTGGAGAGGGGAGGGGGTGATGGAGGGAGGAGCATCCGGCTACATCTCACAGCAGCAATACAATGCTGATCAGCCGAGGACTTTCCAACTGTGACAGCCACTAAATTGTCACATGTGGCTATTATCACCTATAAATTCAAGTAATAGAAATCTACAGTGTGTGTGGTTTAAATGAGTTCTACCGGCCTGTAATAAGCTGATAATGGTCACTGTACATTACTGTACACAGACTGGTCACAGTAGGGGTGACTTAGTGTTACCAGCCTGTAATAAGCTGATAATGGTCACTGTACATTACTGCACACCGATTGGTCACAGTATGGGTGACTTAGTGTTACTGGCCTGTAATAAGCTGATAATGGTCACTGTACATTACTGTACACAGATTGGTCACAGTAGGGGTGACTTAGTGTTACTGGCCTGTAATAAGCTGATAATGGTCACTGTACATTTCTGTACACAGATTGGTCACAGTAGGGGTGACTTAGTGTTACCGGCCTGTAATAAGCTGATAATGGTCACTGTACATTACTGTACACAGATTGGTCACAGTAGGGGGGTGACTTAGTGTTACCGGCCTGTAATAAGCTGATAATGGTCACTGTACATTACTGTACACAGATTGGTCACAGTAGGGGTGACTTAGTGTTACTGGCCTGTAATAAGCTGATAATGGTCACTGTACATTACTGTACACAGATTGGTCACAGTAGGGGTGACTTAGTGTTACCAGCCTGTAATAAGCTGATAATGGTCACTGTACATTACTGCACACCGATTGGTCACAGTATGGGTGACTTAGTGTTACTGGCCTGTAATAAGCTGATAATGGTCACTGTACATTACTGTACACAGATTGGTCACAGTAGGGGTGACTTAGTGTTACTGGCCTGTAATAAACTGATAATGGTCACTGTACATTACTGTACACAGATTGGCCACAGTAGGGGTGACTTAGTGTTACTGGCCTGTAATAAGCTGATAGTGGTCACTGTACATTACTGTACACAGATTGGTCACAGTAGGGGTGACTTAGTGTTACCGGCCTGTAATAAACTGATAATGGTCACTGTACATTACTGTACACAGATTGGCCACAGTAGGGGTGACTTAGTGTTACTGGCCTGTAATAAGCTGATAATGGTCACTGTACATTACTGTACACAGATTGGTCACAGTAGGGGGTGACTTAGTGTTACCAGCCTGTAATAAGCTGATAATGGTCACTGTACATTACTGTACACAGATTGGCCACAGTAGGGGTGACTTAGTGTTACTGGCCTGTAATAAGCTGATAATGGTCACTGTACATTACTGTACACAGATTGGCCACAGTAGGGGTGACTTAGTGTTACTGGCCTGTAATAAGCTGATAATGGTCACTGTACATTACTGTACACAGATTGGTCACACTAGGGGTGACTTAGTGTTACCGGCCTGTAATACGCTGATAATGGTCACTGTACATTACTGTACACAGATTGGCCACAGTAGGGGTGACTTAGTGTTACTGGCCTGTAATAAACTGATAATGGTCACTGTACATTACTGTACACAGATTGGTCACAGTAGGGGGTGACTTAGTGTTACCAGCCTGTAATAAGCTGATAATGGTCACTGTACATTACTGTACACAGATTGGCCACAGTAGGGGTGACTTAGTGTTACTGGCCTGTAATAAGCTGATAATGGTCACTGTACATTACTGTACACAGATTGGTCACAGTAGGGGTGACTTAGTGTTACTGGCCTGTAATAAGCTGATAATGGTCACTGTACACAGATTGGTCACACTAGGGGTGACTTAGTGTTACCGGCCTGTAATACGCTGATAATGGTCACTGTACATTACTGTACACAGATTGGTCACAGTAGAGGTGACTTAGTGTTACTGGCCTGTAATAAGCTGATATTGGTGACTGTACATTACTGTACACAGATTGGTCACAGTAGGGGTGACTTAGTGTTACTGGCCTGTAATAAGCTGATAATGGTCACTGTACATTACTGTACACAGATTGATCACAGTAGGGGGAGTTAGTGTTACTGTCCTGTAATAAGCTGATAATGGTCACTGTACATTACTGTACACAGATTGGTCACAGTAGGGGTGACTTAACATACACTCGTCAGATTAGCAGCAAATAGATCATCAGATGGAATTCTTATCTATCTGATGTGTAAAAGGAACATTTTTTACTAGAATAGAATTCCAATAGATTTCAGTTTGAAATCTATTGAAAAACGATCTGATGGCATTTTTTTGCCATCAGACTTCCATTAGGGCCAATGCAAAATGATAAGCAATCTCAACAGATCGACCTAGATTTTCCACCCTGCCAGTTCGATAAAAATCCATCGAAATCGGCCATCGATCGGTCGATTGGGCAACTGATTTGCAATCGATCGATCGGCCAGAAAATCGGCTGAGTGTATGGGCCCCTTTAGTGTTACTGGCCTGTAATCAGCTGATAATGGTCACTGTACATTACTGTACATAGATTGGTCACAGTAGGGGGTGACTTAGTGTTGCTGGCCTGTAATAAGCTGATTATGGTCACTGTACATTACTGTACACAGATTGGTCACAGTAGGGGTGACTTAGTGTTACTGGCCTGTAATAAGCTGATAATGGTCACTGTACATTACTGTACACAGATTGGTCACAGTAGGGGTGACTTAGTGTTACTGGCCTGTAATAAGCTGATAATGGTCACTGTACATTACTGTACACAGATTGGTCACAGTAGGGGTGACTTAGTGTTACTGGCCTGTAATAAGCTGATAATGGTCACTGTACATCACTGTACACAGATTGGTCACAGTAGGGGTGACTTAGTGTAACTGGCCTGTATTAAGCTGATAATGGTTACTGTAGATTACTGTACACAGATTGATCACACTATGGTGACTTAGTATTACTGGCCTGTCAGTGTTCTCCCCAGGATTTTTTTTCAGCCGGGTGGCATGAAAAAGTAGCCGGGTGGCGTGAAAAAGTAGCCGGGTGGCGTGAAAAAGTAGCCGGGTGGCGTGCGACGGGGAAGTGCAGGACAACTCTGCTTACAGCATAGGGGGAGGATGAGGAGACGAGCCGATGTACCTGCTAGGTACACACGATGCAATTTTCTGACAGATTTACTGTCTGATGGACTATTTCCAACATGTTGTGTCTGATTTTCAATCGATTTTCCGTTTACTTCTATGGGAAATCGAGCGGAAATTTGATCAGAAATCAGATTGGACATGTTGGAAATAGTCCATCTGACAGTAAATCTGTCAGAAAATTGCATCGGGTGTACCCAGCATTAGGGTGAAAGTATTTCAGGATTATGGTGCTCAGGTTCCTGTAAAGCAGACCAGCACTCAGAACTTCCTCTCTTCTCTAAAAGATAAGCAACAACATAATACATTTTAATGGAAGACATTTCATTGTTACAGCCGATACAAATTCTACAATAAATCTGCACTGTTTCTACTTCCTGCTTTCAAGGAAGCAGACATTGTTAACCTTCTGTGCTTTCAAATTAGATCTGCAATAGCAGTCAGGTGACGCAGGGGAGAAATAAAACTACAAATTGTGATTAGACAAGAGGGGTAATTATACAGGCCAGATTCTATAAATACATGCAGGGTACATTTCACTGTTTTCCTTCTATGCAAGAGTTCAGGTCCACTTTGTTGCTGCAGAGTGATTGTTGAAGGGGGAGGGGGATCATTACTGACAGGATGCAAGCTGAGGGGTAGACGCGGCAGGAGAGAAGATTGCTTTTTTTATTACTTTACGTTTAGGACTCGGGAGCAGAAAAGAGCTGAGTGCAGAGGAGGCTGCCTCGGAAACACCCTGTCACTCTACATGCCCTGTAATTCTATCCTCCCCCGAAGTGAATGCAAACAAAAGAAAGCAAACATAGCAACAACATCAGAGCTCTGAAGTTAGATCACCTCTACTAGCTGGATTAGACCAGCAGCTCCTTATCTAAACTGCATGATAGTTATCTGCTGTCTGCGGGGATGGAGAATGAAGGAGTCGCTCCTGACTGACTGTCCCTGATTGCAGAACGAACGCACATGGTCTCTCTCCTCTCATAACTTCTGCAGGCTGCTGAGAAAGATGTGTGGGCGTGCTTGCTTGGCTGCCTCTCATTCCATTGGCCAGAGAGCTGCCAGCATAAAATAAAGCCTGTTTCATTGGAGGGCGGGAGGCAGAGATGAAGCAGAAGTTTCCAGCTAGATGACATGCATAGTGCCGCCCCTTACAACCCGCCCAGCCAATCCCTGCTCCACCAGACAGCGTGAAGTGACAGGCAGAGGAGCGCTCCTCAGCTCCTGCAGTGTACAGCGTCAGCTCTCCCTATTGTGCGAGAGCTGGACGCTGATTGCTAGCAGGCAATGGAGCGCTCCTGCCTGGGTTTTTTGCAGCTGGGTGGGTGATTGACAGCTGGGCGGGGTCTGAAACCAGCCGGGCGGCCCGCCCACTTAATTGGCCCTGGGGAGAACACTGCCTGTAATAAGCGGATAATGGTCACTGTACATTACTGTACACAGATTGGTCACAGTAGGGGATGACTTAGTGTTACTGGCCTGTAATAAGCTGATAATGGTCACTGTACATTACTGTACACTAGGGCTGCACGGTTTTTCGGTTTAAAACCGAAACCGCGGTTCGTGGCAAGACGATCCACTGATCGTCAGTACCATCGTTTTTTTCGGTCTGCTGTTTAATACTTTGCTTCTGGCCCCGCTGTGCGCGGATTGGCCAGAAGCAGTGAATATGTATGAGAGTTAATGAGCGGGGGGGCGGATCCACTCCAGCGAGCGGCCGGGCACATACAGCATTACCAATCACTGGCTAGCATGGAATGACGGCAGCGGTTGGCGGAGCTGTATGCTCTGTACAGCTCCGCCTACCACTGCCGTCATTCCATCGCTAGCCAGTGATAGGTAATGCTGTATGATGTGCCTGGCCGCTCGCTCTAGTGGATCCGCCCCCCGCTCATTAACGCTCATACATATTCACTGCTTCTGGCCCCGCTGTGCGCGGATTGGCCAGAAGTAGTGAATATGTATGAGTGTTAATGAGCGGGGGGCGGATCCACTAGAGCGAGCGGCCAGGCACATCATACAGCATTACCTATCACTGGCTAGCGATGGAATGACGGCAGTGGTAGGCGGAGCTGTACAGAGCATACAGCTCCGCCTACCGCTGCCGTCATTTAATCGCTAGCCAGTGATTGGTAATGCTGCATGTGCCCAGCCGCTCGCTGGAGTGGATCCGCCCCCCCTTCCCCGCTCATTAACTCTCATACATATTCACTGCTTCTGGCCAATCCGCGCACAGCGGGGCCAGAAGCAAAAATTACGGACAGGACCGGGCAGTGCGGACCAACCTTCCCCCCCCCCCCCCCCAGCATTTGAAAAAAAAATCGGGGAAAAATCGAAATTGCAATTTCTGAGAGAAAAATCGCAATTTCGATTTTTCCCTAAAATCGTGCAGCCCTACTGTACACTGATTAGTCTTAGTAGGGGTGACTTAGTGTTACTGGCCTGTAACAAGCTGATAATGGTCACTGTACATTACTGTACACTGATTAGTCTTAGTAGGGGTGACTTAGTGTTACCGGCCTGTAATAAGCTGATAATGGTCACTGTACATTACTGTACACAGATTGGTCACAGTAGGGGTGACTTAGTGTTACTGGCCTGTAATAAGCTGATAATGGTCACTGTACATTACTGTACACAGATTGGTCACAGTAGGGGTGACTTAGTGTTACTGGCCTGTAATAAGCTTATAATGGTCACTGTACATTACTGTACACAGATTGGTCACAGTAGGGGTGACTTAGTGTTATTGGGGTGTAATAATCTGATAATGGTCACTGTACATTACTGTACACAGATACACAGTAGGGGTGACTTAGTGTTACTGGCCTGTAACAAGCTGATAATGGTCACTGTACATTACTGTACACAGATTGGTCACAGTAGGGGTGGCTTAGTGTTACCGGCCTGTAATACGCTGATAATGGTCACTGTACATTACTGTACACAGATTGGTCACAGTAGGGGTGACTTAGTGTTACCGGCCTGTAATACGCTGATAATGGTCACTGCACATTACTGTACACAGATTGGTCACAGTAGGGGTGACTTAGTGTTACTGGCCTGTAATAAGCTGATAATGGTCACTGTACATTACTGTACACAGATTGGTCACAGTAGGGGGTGACTTAGTGTTACTGGCCTGTAATAAGCTGATAATGGTCATTGTACATTACTGTACACAGATTGGTCACAGTAGGGGGTGACTTAGTGTTACCGGCCTGTAATAAGCTGATAATGGTCACTGCACATTACTGTACACAGATTGGTCACAGTAGGGGTGACTTAGTGTTACTGCCCTGTAATAAGCTAATAATGGTCACTGTACATTACTGTACACAGATTGGCCACAGTAGGGATGACTTAGTGTTACTGGCCTGTAATAAGCTGATAATGGTCACTGTACATTACTGTACACAGATTGGTCACAGTAGGGGTGACTTAGTGTTACCTGCCTGTAATAAGCTGATAATGGTCACTGTACATTACTGTACACAGATTGGTCACAGTAGGGGTGACTTAGTGTTACTGGCCTGTAATAAGCTTATAATGGTCACTGTACATTACTGCACACAGGTTGGTCACAGTAGGGGTGACTTAGTGTTACTGGCCTGTAATAAGCTGATAATGGTCACTGTACATTACTGTACACAGATTGGTCACAGTAGGGGTGACTTAGTGTTACTGGCCTGTAATAAGCTGATAATGGTCACTGTACATTACTGTACACAGATTGGTCACAGTAGGGGTGACTTAGTGTTATTGGGGTGTAATAATCTGATAATGGTCACTGTACATTACTGTACACAGATACACAGTAGGGGTGACTTAGTGTTACTGGCCTGTAACAAGCTGATAATGGTCACTGTACATTACTGTACACAGATTGGTCACAGTAGGGGTGGCTTAGTGTTACCGGCCTGTAATACGCTGATAATGGTCACTGTACATTACTGTACACAGATTGGTCACAGTAGGGGTGACTTAGTGTTACCGGCCTGTAATACGCTGATAATGGTCACTGCACATTACTGTACACAGATTGGTCACAGTAGGGGTGACTTAGTGTTACTGGCCTGTAATAAGCTGATAATGGTCACTGTACATTACTGTACACAGATTGGTCACAGTAGGGGTGACTTAGTGTTACTGGCCTGTAATAAGCTGATAATGGTCATTGTACATTACTGTACACAGATTGGTCACAGTAGGGGGTGACTTAGTGTTACCGGCCTGTAATAAGCTGATAATGGTCACTGCACATTACTGTACACAGATTGGTCACAGTAGGGGTGACTTAGTGTTACTGCCCTGTAATAAGCTAATAATGGTCACTGTACATTACTGTACACAGATTGGCCACAGTAGGGATGACTTAGTGTTACTGGCCTGTAATAAGCTGATAATGGTCACTGTACATTACTGTACACAGATTGGTCACAGTAGGGGTGACTTAGTGTTACCTGCCTGTAATAAGCTGATAATGGTCACTGTACATTACTGTACACAGATTGGTCACAGTAGGGGGTGACTTAGTGTTACTGGCCTGTAATAAGCTGATAATGGTCACTGTACATTACTGTACACAGATTGGTCACAGTAGGGGTGACTTAGTGTTACCGGCCTGTAATAAGCTGATAATAGGCACTGTACATTACTGTACACAGATTGGTCACAGTAGGAGTGACTTAGTGTTACTGGCCTGTAATACGCTGATAATGGTCACTGTACATTACTGTACACAGATTGGTCACAGTAGGGGTGACTTAGTGTTACCGGCCTGTAATAAGCTGATAATGGTCACTGTACATTACTGTACACAGATTGGTCACAGTAGGGGTGACTTAGTGTTACTGGCCTGTAATAAGCTGATAATGGTCATTGTACATTACTGTACACAGATTGGTCACAGTAGGGGGTGACTTAGTGTTACCGGCCTGTAATAAGCTGATAATGGTCACTGCACATTACTGTACACAGATTGGTCACAGTAGGGGTGACTTAGTGTTACTGCCCTGTAATAAGCTAATAATGGTCACTGTACATTACTGTACACAGATTGGCCACAGTAGGGATGACTTAGTGTTACTGGCCTGTAAAAAGCTGATAATGGTCACTGTACATTACTGTACACAGATTGGTCACAGTAGGGGGTGACTTAGTGTTACTGGCCTGTAATAAGCTGATAATGGTCACTGTACATTACTGTACACAGATTGGTCAGAGTAGGAGTGACTTAGTGTTACTGACCTGTAATAAGCTGATAATGGTCACTGTACATTACTGTACACAGATTGGTCACAGTAGGGGTGACTTAGTGTTACCGGCCTGTAATAAGCTGATAATGGTCACTGTACATTACTGTACACAGATTGGCCACAGTAGGGATGACTTAGTGTTACTGGCCTGTAATAAGCTGATAATGGTCACTGTACATTACTGTACACAGATTGGTCACAGTAGGGGGTGACTTAGTGTTACTGGCCTGTAATAAGCTGATAATGGTCACTGTACATTACTGTACACAGATTGGTCACAGTAGGGGGTGACTTAGTGTTACTGGCCTGTAATAAGCTAATAATGGTCACTGTACATTACTGTACACAGATTGGTCACAGTAGGAGTGACTTAGTGTTACTGGCCTGTAATACGCTGATAATGGTCACTGTACATTACTGTACACAGATTGGTCACAGTAGGGGTGACTTAGTGTTACCTGCCTGTAATAAGCTGATAATGGTCACTGTACATTACTGTACACAGATTGGTCACAGTAGGGGGTGACTTAGTGTTACTGGCCTGTAATAAGCTGATAATGGTCACTGTACATTACTGTACACAGATTGGTCACAGTAGGGGTGACTTAGTGTTACCGGCCTGTAATAAGCTGATAATAGGCACTGTACATTACTGTACACAGATTGGTCACAGTAGGAGTGACTTAGTGTTACTGGCCTGTAATACGCTGATAATGGTCACTGTACATTACTGTACACAGATTGGTCACAGTAGGGGTGACTTAGTGTTACCGGCCTGTAATAAGCTGATAATGGTCACAGTAGGGGTGACTTACAGTGGTGTGAAAAACTATTTGCCCCCTTCCTGATTTCTTATTCTTTTGCATGTTTGTCACACTTAAATGTTTCTGCTTATCAAAAACCGTTAACTATTAGTCAAAGATAACATAATTGAACACAAAATGCAGTTTTAAATGATGGTTTCTATTATTTAGTGAGAAAAAAAACTCAAAACCTACATGGCTCTGTGTGAAAAAGAAATTGCCCCCTGAACCTAATAACTGGTTGGGCCACCCTTAGCAGCAATAACTGCAATCAAGCATTTGCGATAACTTGCAACAAGTCTTTTACAGCACTCTGGAGGAATTTTGGCCCACTCATCTTTGCAGAATTGTTGTAATTCAGCTTTATTTGAGGGTTTTCTAGCATGAACCGCCTTTTTAAAGTGGATCCGAGACCAAATATAGCTGCTTTTATAATTCTTCTCCTGACATATACTTTATAGGGCATTTATCCCCCCAAAAGATTTTATTACATTTATTTAATACCCAATTGTCACTAAACCGATTGTATCCCCTCCCCCAGCATCTCTGAATGCTGCGGCGTTCAGTCCCATGCTGCAATACCTCATGGGAACTCAGCCAGGAGAGGAGGAGGCTTCTGCAGGAGGAGGAGGCGTCACCAGCCAGCCCGGCAATATGCTGATCTTCAACGTGGTGACTCTGTAATGAGCGAAGCGAGCAGCAGTTCCCTGTCACAGCTCTGTATACTTCACACACAGGAGCTTCCTGCGTGCTTTCTGTGTGTAAAGTATACAGCGCTGTGACAGGGCACTGCTCACTTGCCTCACTCGTTACTTGTGGTCTCTGCGCTGATCGGCAGAGTTAGATATGGCCGGGCTTTTCATCCATCAAGCAGGACTTTGACAGCAGTAATCGCCTGCAAAAGAACTAGATGCAGGCTGGCTACGGCAGACTCCAGATACTTCACGGAGTTCATGACCTCTCCAGCCCCCAGACAACAAATCATGTCCCTGCAGAAGAAGGGGGGAAGCAGCCAGTCATCTATGCAGAGCAAATGTAACCTCTTAGTTGCTGGATAGCTGCTGCAATGTCCTTTATTCATTTCTCCTTCATCATAGTTTCCCTCTCTTTCCCACTTCTGTTCTATTTGCCTCTTTTTTCTTATTCCTTCTTCTCTATCTTGATCTCTCTTTTCCACTGTTATTCTCCATCCTGGTCTCCCTAACTTTCTCTCTCCCTACCCTGTGCACCCTGTCTTTCCCTTTATCATTTTATTGCATATTATGTGGGACAGTTGCGTTTAGGGGCCCCACTGCTGTCAGTCATTTAGGGGGGTCAGCCGCTCTGAAATGAGGTCTGACTTTATTGCATATTATGTGCGCAAAGGGGCCCATTGCTTTCAATCATTTGACACTGACCATGCAGAGGTTTCAGAGGCAAGGGGGCGGAGAGGGGCGTGGAGTTTGCACAGGCTGAGGCGTGGAGATGCAGATCAGTTTAGCCTGTGTGTAATGATGACAAGACAACATGGCCGCTCTCATTGTATCACATAAAAAAATAATCATACAAAATTGAAGCTGTTTGCAGCTAGATTTGCTGTGTAAACTATCTAAACTTTAGATAAGCTATATAGACAAGTTACTTGCTATAGTTAGTTTTTCATCTCGGATCCGCTTTAAGGTCATGCCACAACATCTCAATAGTATTCAGGTCAGGACTTTGACTAGGCCACTCCAAAGTCTTCATTTTGTTTTTCTTCAGCCATTCAGAGGTGGATTTGCTGGTGTGTTTTGGGTCATTGTCCTGCTGCAGCACCCAAGATTGCTTCAGCTTGAGTTGACGAACAGATGGCCGGACATTCTCCTTCAATATTTTTTGGTAGACAGTAGAATTCATGGTTCCATCTATCACAGCAAGCCTTCCAGGTCCTGAAGCAGCAAAACAACCCCAGACCATCACACTACCACCACCATATTTTACTGTTGGTATGATGTTCTTTTGCTGAAATACTGTGTTACTTCTACGCCAGATATGTAACGGGACACGCACCTTCCAAAAAGTTCAACTTTTGTCTCGTCGGTCCACAAGGTATTTTCCCAAAAGTCTTGGCAATCATTGAGATGTTTTTTTTTTAGCAAAATTGAGACGAGCCTTAATGTTCTTTTTGCTTAAAGTGGTTTGCGCCTTGGATATCTGCCATGCAGATAGTTTTTGCCCAGTCTCTTTCTTATAGTGGAGTCGTGAACACTGACCTTAATTGAGGCAAGTGAGGCCTGCAGTTCTTTAGATGTTGTCCTGGGGTCTTTTGTGGCCTCTCGGATGAGATTTCTCTGCGCTCCTGGGGTAATTTTGGTTGGCCGGCCACTCCTGGGAAGGTTCATCACTGTTCCATGTTTTTGCCATTTGTGGATAATGGCTCTCACTGTGGTTCACTGGAGTCCCAAAGCTTTAGAAATGGCTTTATAACCTTTACCAGACTGATAGATCTCAATTACAGTACTTTTGTTCTAATTTGTTCCTGAATTTCTTTGGATCTTGGCATGATGTCTAGCTTTTGAGGTGCTTTTGGTCTACTTCTCTGTGTCAGATAGCTCCTATGTAAGTGATTTCTTGATTGAAACAGGTGTGGCAGTAATCAGGCCGGGGGGTGACTACAGAAATTGAACTCAGGTGTGATAAACCACAGTTAAGTTATTTTTGAACAAGGGGGGCAATCACTTTTTCACACAGGGCCATGTAGATTTGGAGTTTTTTTTTCTCACTAAATAATAAAAACCATCATTTAAAACTGCATTTTGTGTTCAATTATGTTATCTTTGACTAATAGTTAATGGTTTTTGATGAGCAGAAACATTTAAGTGTGACAAACATGCAAAAGAATAAGAAATCAGGAAGGGGGCAAATAGTTTTTCACACCACTGCATGTATAGGCGTATCTACAGTGGCTTGCAAAAGTATTCGGCCACCTTGAAATTTTCCACATTTTGTCACATTACTGCCACAAACATGAATAAATTTTATTGGAATTCCACGTGAAAGACCACTACAAAGTGGTGTACACGTGAGAAGTGGAACGAAAATCATACATGATTCCAAACATTTTTTACAAATAAATAACTGCAAAGTGGGGTGTGCGTAATTATTCGGCCCCCTGAGTCAATACTTTGTAGAACCACCTTTTGCTGCAATTACAGCTGCCAGTCTTTTAGGGTATATCTCTACCAGCTTTACACATCTAGAGACTGAAATCCTTGCCCATTCTTCTTTGCAAAACAGCTCCAGCTCAGTCAGATTAGATGGACAGCGTTTGTGAACAGCCGTTTTCAGATCTTGCCACAGATTCTCGATTAGATTTAGACCTGGGCTTTGACTGGGCCATTCTAACACATGAATATGTTTTGTTTTAAACCATTCCATTGTTGCCCCAGATTTATGTTTAGGGTCTTTGTCTTGCTGGAAGGTGAACCTCCGGCCCAGTCTCAAGTCTTTTGCAGTCTCCAAGATGTTTTCTTCCAAGATTGCCCTGTATTTGGCTCCATCCATCTTCCCATCAACTCTGACCAGCTTCCCTGTCCCTGCTGAAGAGATGCACCCCCAGAACATGATACTGCCACCACCATATTTGACAGTGGGGATGGTGTGTTCAGAAAGATGTGCAGTGTTCATTTTCCGTCACACATAGCGTTTTGCATTTTGGCCAAAACGTTCCATTTTGGTCTCATCTGACCAGAGCACCTTCTTCCACATGTTTGCTGTGGCCCCTACATGGCTTGTGGCAAACTGCAAACGGGACTTCTTATGCTTTCTGTTAACAATGGCTTTCTTCTTGCCACTCTTCCATAAAGGCAAACTTTGTACAGTGCACGACTAATAGTTGTCCTATGGACAGATTCCCCCTCCTGAGCTGTAGATCTCAGCAGTTCGTCCAGAGTCACCATGGGCCCCTTGACTGCATTTCTGATCAGCGCTCTCCTTGTTCGGCCTGTGAGTTTAGGTGGACGGCCTTGTCTTGGTATGTTTACAGTTGTGCCATACTCCTTCCATTTCTGAATGATCACTTGAACAGTGCTCCGTAAGATGTTCAAGGCTTTGGAAACTTTTTTTGTAGCCTAAGCCTGCTTTAAATTTCTCAATAACTTAATCCCTGACCTGTATTGTGTGTTCTTTGGACTTCATGGGGGTTGTTTCTCCCAATATTCTCTTAGAAAACCTCTGAGGCCCTCACAGAGCAGCTGTATTTGTACTGACATTAGATTACACACAGGTGCACTCTACTTAGTCATTAGCACTCATCAGGCAATGTCTATGGGCAACGGAATGCTCTCAGACCAAAAGGGGCTGAATAATTACCCACTTTGCAGTTATTTAATTTTAAAAATTGTTTGGAATCGTGTATGATTTTCGTTCCACTTCTCACGTGTACACCACTTTGTATTGGTCTTTCATGTGGAATTCCAATAAAATTGATTCATGTTTGTGGCAGTAATATGACAAAATGTGGAAAACTTCAAGGGGGCCGAATACTTTTGCAAGCCACTGTATGTATGTTTGTATGTATGTATGTATATCCAGCTACAAAAGTATTAGTGGTTTGGGGATCTCCATGACATAAATCAGGGCTGTGGAGTCGGAGTCGTGGATATACACATCTGATTGTGACTGTATATATCATGTGTACACAGGAATCTCTTATATATACTAAATAACATCCATGCTGTAAGAATAAAGCCTGATGTGTAGCTGTGTCACTAATAGAGATGGTCAATGAGATGGAAATAATTCTGCGTAGATTCTGATTTATGCAAATGTATGCACTCCCTTTGCTCATGAAATCAAATAATTTGATATGTTGTTAAAATTTGGTTTGGTGACTACGAATTAAATGGTACCTGAGAAGGATGAAAATAAAAGCTTCTTCCAGCCCCCTTCAGGCTAATCAGTCCCTCGCTGTCCTCCTCCACCACCTGGATCTTCTGCTATGAGTCCAGGTAATTCAGCCAGTCAGAGCAGTCTGGCCGCATGCCGCTCCCACAGCCAGGAACATTCTGCACCTGCGCAATAGTGCTGCACAGGTGTAGTACGCTCCCGGCTGCAGAGTGTGTGCATGAACACTACGCCAGACTGGCTCAAGTACCTGGACTCATAGCAGAAGATCCAGGTGGCGAAGGAGGACAGCGAGGGACTGATTAGCCTGATGGGGGCTGGAGGAAGCCCCAGGTATGTATAAAACTTTAATTTCATCTGTCTCAGGTTTACTTTGTTACACAGTAGTACTATACTCTACATATGCACTCTCCACAGAGCTGCAGGGAATACACTGAGAATGCTGTGCACATTGAACACAGAGGTGTTGTCTATCACCCATAAACCTGGTTCAGATTGTGCATGAAGAATGTGTAATAGAGGAAGAATCTCCTCATTCCCCTGCAGAGTACCTGCACATCATTCTTACATGTACCCACACTTACATTGCCTAGGGCCTGATAGATGTTCTTTGTTCCGGTTTGTACCTTTTACAAGTACTCTTACCAAGGACTAGTTTTAGTCTATGACTAAAGGTAATAAATATGGCAGTCTCCATATCCTTCTCACTTCAGTTGTCTTTTAAAATTCCTAAGCATTGGCAGTTAAGAGACGAATTTCATGTTGCATAGTTTCAATCAACAAGATTGTAATATGCAAATTAGAGGAGTCTGTGTCGGTGGAATCCTAAACTGAGGAGTCGGAGTTGGTGGATTTTTGGACTGACTCCACAGCCTTGACATAAATAGATAATTCCTCCACCTCGCAGCTCCTATAATTTAGTGTTGTGTAACGTCACAATATCTTTATTTGCACAATTGAGGACAAGAGAGAGATAAAGGGACATTACAAGGGGCATATGAGTGACACGAGGATACAATGGTAATAAGAATGTGTAAGTGACACCACATTGCTCTACAAACATAACACAGATGTCTTGCTATAAGTACATAGAGGTCTGTTGTCACAGGAGTAACACATTGCTGCCATTGTCTCATCAAGCTCTACAATGTACTGCTGTGAGGCTTGGTGGTGTATTCTCCACAGTCAGCATGCAACGCATGAGCTGGCGTGGAGGAGGTACACACACTAGCACCAGGAAACAGGCTATCCCTAGTATAGTGGAGGGGAGGACTGACTCCAATAGGAGATTGTGGCGCACAGAGCCGGTGCAGATCTGACAGCCACAAACAATGCTTTCGTTATAACGTCTCAGCGCAAAGTAGCACTGAGCGCACAAACCAGAACTGAGGAGATCAGGACAGGTAGACAGAATGAACGCTTGCTAGCAAGCGGCTACTTAGCGACAGCAAGCGTCCAAAACCAGACAGACTGGAATGAGGCAGCCAATGCGCTGCGGCGATGGCGTGCCTCACAAAGACAGGACAGGATAGCCAGAAAATAGCAGGATCAAGATAGATGAACGTAACACAGATAAATATACAATAAGTATGTATTCCTAGCGTATTACAATTACAGCTATCAATGAAACTATTTGTAACGTCTGACTAACATATGTATATATCGGCAATGAACCGATATATGACATAAGCAGGAACGCTGACTAGGAATGGAGTAATACAGGGAACAGGACTCAGAAGGATTCACTATCTCTTCGCAGAGATGAACGCAATCCATAAACGGTAACAGAACAGGATTCAGAAGGATTCGTTATCTCTTCGCAGAGATGAACGCAATCCACAAACAGTAACAGAACAGGATTCAGAAGGATTCGTTATCTCTTCGCAGAGATGAACGCAATCCACAAACGGTAACAGAACAGGATTCAGAAGGATTCGTTATCTCTTCGCAGAGATGAACGCAATCCACAAACAGAACCAGGAGCAGGGCAACTACCTCAGCACGGGTGGTCACGGTACGCGCAACCTACCAAACCGTGCTGGAAAGCTGACTAACTGCACACAGGATATAAACAGTTAGTGTACGTATACATCAGCGACACTGATGTATCGACGTAACACAAATACAAGGAAAATAATAAACGTGCTGGTATGCATATATATGGGCAATGAACCAATATATGATGCAAAGACCAGCAAAGTATCTTTATAACAAGAAACACGATCGGGGGCTAAAGCGACAGCAAGACAGGCTTAGGCTGAAGCTATGAAAACCCAAGGAAACCCTGCAGGAAGCAGATCTTTATACTGAGGTCATCCAATGGGAGCAGACATGCAGATTCCCACACAGGTGAATGATAATCAGTCACAAGCTGACAGCAGGGAAAGACAGACAAAGCTATGCAGTTTGCATGGAAATAGATCAGAACTGCCTGAGCTGCAGCACTACTACTTCCAGCAACAGCTGCTGCAGCAGCGATCATCACAGTACCCCCGCCCTTAAAAGCGGATTCCAGACGCTTTTCAAAACTGAAATTCCCAACAAAACAGTCCGACTGATAATTCATGATGACCGGGACAGCCCGGCAAGACCGAATTCCAGAATCAGTCCCCACAAGACTGGACCCATCAGAACCAGAACCTACAGAACCATGCCCATCAGTACTACAAGCTCCAATGTGACACCCATCAGAACCATGATTTCCAGAAGAAAGCCCTCCGAAATTCCCATAGCGATACCCACCGCCTTCCAGGAACCGTTCAGAAACGCCAAAGCCTTTGCAATGCCCACCGGTACTGTCTTTACCAACACAAAACCCACTGTTGAACCAGTCCAAGGCACCAGGACAAGTTTTCTCAGAGACCTCCCAGAACACCTTGAAGCTCCAAAGAGATCCCCATAGGTCAGAATGCCCCTTAGGCTCACATGGAGAACTATCAAGAACCCCTATGGAACCTAGGGCAATTCCCGAGTCAGGGCCACAAGGACAAACATCAATATCAGGGCTTTCAGGGACCAGAACCATCTCTGGGCATGCAGGCAGACTGGCAACATCAGAACGTGTTCCCACTAAGGAAGCATCAGAGCACGCTAACACCTTAGACACACTTGGGCATTCTGGCACACAAAGAACATCTGGGCACACCGGCACAAGAGAAACCTCTGGGCATGTCAAGGAACTGTGAGCCTCAGGGTCAGCCAAGACAGGACCAAAACCAGGACTGGCCAAAAAAAAATCATCATGACTAAACTTCGCAACTACTGGACTTTTACACGAGAATGCTGGATCAGACTTAGATGTCGCTGATTCCAGCAAAGTCAGTAACAAATCAGATTCAGGGGCACTAACAAGACAGGACAAATCTTCTGATGTATGCACTGAACCAGATAGGGACTCCACAACTACCTCTGGACTGTACAGAGACTCATTTAATACACTGGATTGGAGCTCATGAGGCGCTGCAGAACAAGTCAGTATTGCAGCAGCCCCCACTGGACTAGGCAAAACTGAGGAATTCCCTGGACAGGAAGGGGACTCTGGAACCTCTGCCACAGCGGCCAGAGAACCAGAATCTTTCAGGATACAGGGCTGGGTTTCAGGAACACTCATCAGACCGGACTGAAATTCTGAGATTTCTATTATTTTGACCAGAGAATCAGAATTATCCATGTTACAGGGCAAGACTTCTGAAACATTCAGAGGACAGGGCTGGAGTTCCTCGGCTGTTACAACACTGGAGAGGGACTCAACATTGGTTAAATCAGACTGTGTACAGGGCAAGGTATCTAACACAATTGCTGACGAGGACAATATTTCAATGGCTTCTGCTTTGCTGGGCAGAAATTCACCAAGTTTTATTAGAGCAGACTGAAATTCCAAAACAGCTGCTAGACAAGTGAATATTACTGCAACACCAACTGAGGTGAGCAGTGCCTCAGACCCTTCTGCTAGAGGGTTTGAAATATCCAAAGTACTGGGTGAAGCATAAGACTCTGCGACCACAGCTTCACTGGACAGGATCACTGAACAGTCCATATTGCAGGGCAAAACCATGGAAGCACCTGCTGGACAGCATAATGATTCTGTGACCTGAGTTTCATTGGAGAGATCTACTGCACAATTCATGGTACAGGGCAAATTTATTGGAACATTTTCTGAACAAGGTAATAATTCTGCGATTTCAGGTTCACAGAGCAGATGCTCTGAGCTATTCACGAAACTAGAGCGAGGTGTAGAAACAGGAAGATCAAGACACAATGTTTGCGCATCTGAATCACCATTCAATTGTAAAATTGGAAAATTCAGATGCTGGGGTTCTGAGATTTCTGGACAGGATTGCTGGGACTCGGAAACTGATGTAGTGCATCTATTGGCATCTGCTGGATCAGACAGGAGTTGAACTTTATTAACACGGGTAATTTCTGCAGAAGTGTTTGCAGAGACAGGCAAGATTTTTCTGGTGTCTGTTTCACTGAACAAAGACTCATGAGTACTGGCTAGGCTGGACTCAGAAGTCAGCAGGACCTCTGGATTCTCTGCTGAGAAATTTGTGCAGGGCAAAGTTAAGAAAGTATCAGTGGCTTCTGTTTTACTGGGAAGTAACACTGAGTTATCCATGGTACAGGGTGGAGTTACAGGAACATTCACAAGACATGGCAGGGACTCAGTAACTGGAGAAGTGGGACAGTCTCCGATTGACAGTGTGTCTTCCCTGGTATCAACTGATTGAATCGCATAAAAATCATCCAAAATCATTTTCCACACATCGATCAATGGAGCCACAAAGTCATACCCACACACACCAGTTTTTATTAGGTTATAGGCAGACTTAATGCATGCATTCAATACTAATTCACTCTTTGCACTGTAAAATTGACAAAATGAACTTGAATCATTCTTCCATTCATTGACCAGAGCTTCCATCTCTCCTTTCTCAAATGGAGGATTCCAAGCATACTTAACAGGCAGATCACAGTTTGCAGATATGATTGTGGCAGGGACATATATTGGGTTAATTAGCAGGTGATTGGCAGATTCCTTATTCTTAAGAATCTCTAATACCTGTAGCAAGTGTTTAACTGTAGTGTATGCAAACTTTCCTTGCTTCACAAATAAATTGATCTGTTCAATACTCTGTAATATCTCCTCATAATCATACTCAGATAATTCTTTTAAACAAAAATCTTTATTTTCCCTAGCCAGTGATGAAAGTTCATTAGTAGTTCATAAGTCCATTTAACTCCCCTGAAAGACAATTGCATTTCATTATCTGTTAATGGCAGAATCTCATTATAGGTCTCAGTCGCTAAGGATAACGACTCTGCAGATTGGACACGTTTTTTAGAACGTTTGCGTTTTGCCTTTGACCTTGCGGTTTTTGATGATTTATTCAAAGCTGCAGGAAAATTATCAGTAACACTTTCTGCTTGCTGCTCATTCTTGCAAGCAATTGAAGGAGCAGCTGATTGGCCTGCTGCCAGGAGTTCATTAAGAGGAAAAGGCAATGGATCTATGCGCAACCAATTGTGAATTACAAAAGCTATAAATTGCAAAGGACTTTGTCTAAACTGAGTGTGATCTAAGACATCGATTGCCCAATCAAAAAGTTTGCCCTTAAAAAGAGCACAAACGATCCAATCAGACCAGGTAGAAATTGCAGAAGCCCGAAAGTCGGGATTGGCCAGAACTTTAACCAATTCTGATATAAATTTGTCTGTAACTTCAGGACCAAGCTTTTCAAATTTTTTAAAGGAGCAGGACCCCTGACAAACAGTGTCATAATTTCTGGAAATCCCCCCCCACAATAGGGATTGGTAAGGGGGTTTGCATAATGTAAGGCTTGGTGGTGTATTCTCCACAGTCAGCATGCAACGCATGAGCTGGCGTGGAGGAGGTACACACACTAGCACCAGGAAACAGGCTATCCCTAGTATAGTGGAGGGGAGGACTGACTCCAATAGGAGATTGTGGCGCACAGAGCCGGTGCAGATCTGACAGCCACAAACAATGCTTTCGTTATAACGTCTCAGCGCAAAGTAGCGCTGAGCGCATAAACCAGGACTGAGGAGATCAGGACAGGTAGACAGAATGAACGCTTGCTAGCTAGCGGCTACTTAGCGACAGCAAGCGTCCAAAACCAGACAGACTGGAATGAGGCAGCCAATGCGATGCGGCGATGGCGTGCCTCACAAAGACAGGACAGGACAGTCAGAAAATAGCAGGATTAAGATAGATGAACGTAACACAGATAAATATACAACAAGTATGATTTCCTAGCGTATTACAATTACAGCTATCAATGAAACTATTTGTAACGTCTGACTAACATATGTATATATCGGCAATGAACCGATATATGACATAAGCAGGAACGCTGACTAGGAATGGAGTAATACAGGGAACAGGACTCAGAAGGATTCACTATCTCTTCGCAGAGATGAACGCAATCCACAAACAGTAACAGAACAGGATTCAGAAGGATTCGTTATCTCTTCGCAGAGATGAACGCAATCCACAAACAGTAACAAAACAGGATTCAGAAGGATTCGCTATCTCTTCGCAGAGATGAACGCAATCCACAAACGGTAACAGGACAGGATTCAGAAGGATTCGTTATCTCTTCGCAGAGATGAACGCAATCCACAAACAGTAACAGAACAGGATTCAGAAGGATTCGTTATCTCTTCGCAGAGATGAACGCAATCCACAAACGGTAACAGGACAGGATTCAGAAGGATTCGCTATCTCTTCGCAGAGATGAACGCAATCCACAAACAGAACCAGGAGCAGGGTAACTACCTCAGCACGGGTGGTCACGGTACGCGCAACCTACCAAACCGTGCTGGAAAGCTGACTAACTGCACACAGGATATAAACAGTTCGTGTACGTATACATCAGCGACACTGATGTATCAACGTAACACAAATACAAGGAAAATAATAAACGTGCTGGTATGCATATATATGGGCAATGAACCAATATATGATGCAAAACCAGCAAAGTATCATTATAACAAGAAACACGATCGGGGGCTAAAGCGACAGCAAGACAGGCTTAACTGAAGCTATGCAAACCCAAGGAAACCCTGCAGGAAGCAGATCTTTATACTGAGGTCATCCAATGGGAGCAGACATGCAGATTCCCACACAGGTGAATGATAATCAGTCACAAGCTGACAGCAGGGAAAGACAGACAAAGCTATGCAGCTTGCATGGAAATAGATCAGAACTGCCTGAGCTGCAGCACTAATACTTCCAGCAACAGCTGCTGCAGCAGCGATCATCACAACTGCTTTCCATGTATGGCCAATGCTTTATCTGTAGGGAGGGTCAGTGACATGCAAATAACTCTGAGATGGTGCAAATTGTATGCTAATTATATGAAAAGTTATGCATCTACTGCACTTGGTCCATTTCCAATCTGCATAAATTCAGGGTTGTGGAGTCGGTACAAAAATCCACTGACTCCGACTCATCAGTTTAGGATTCCACCGACTCCTCTAATTTGCATATTACTATCTTGTTGATTGAAAGTATGTAACATGAAATGCATCTCTTAACTTCCAATGCTTAGGAATTTTACAAGACAACTGAAGTGAGAAGGATAACTAGACTGTTATATTTATTCCCTTTAGACTAAAACTAGTCCTTGGTAAGAGTACTTGTAAAAGGTACAAACCGGAACAAAGAGCATCTATCAGGCCCTAGGCAATGTAACTGCGGGTGCATGTAAGTATGATGTGCAGGTACTCTGCAGGAGAATGAGGGGATTCCTCCTCTATTACACATTCTTCAGGTACTATCTGAACCAGGTTTATGGGTGATAGACAACACCTCTGTGTTAAATGTGCACAACATTCTCAGTGGATTCCCTACAGCTCTGTGGGGAGTGCATATGTAGAGTATAGTACTACTGTGTAACAAAGTAAACCAGATGAAATTAAAGTTTTATACATACCTGGGGCTTCCTCCAGCCCCCTTCAGGCTAATCAGTCCCTCGCTATCCTCCTTCGCTACCTGGATCTTCTGCTATGAGTCCAGGTACTTGAGCCAGTCTGGCGTAGTGCGCATGCACACACTCCGCCGCCGGGGGCGTACTACACCTGCGCAGCACTATTGCGCAAGTGCAGAATGCTCCTGGCTGTGGAAGCTGCATGCGGCCGGACTGCGCTGACTGGCTGAATTACCGGAACTCCTAGCAGAAGTTCCAGGTGGCGGAGGAGGACAGCGAGGGACTGATTAGCCTGAAGGGGCTGGAGGAAGCCCCAGGTATGTATTCAATTTTTCTTTTCATCCGTCTCAGGTACCCTTTAATTTGTAGTCATCAAATTTTAACAACATATCAAACAGATTTTCATGAGCAAATAGAGTGCATATATTTGCATCAATCAACATCAACACAGAATTAGGGCTGGAACCCAGTAGAGGGATTTTTTTGAGCGTTTAGGGAGCGTGATGAATCGCTAGCAATTTCCCTAAACGCTCTGCTAATGTAAATGGATGGTGCAACAGTGTTCTCCCCAGAAATGTTTTCCAGCCGGGTGGCATGAAAAAGTAGCCGGGTGGCATGCGAGGGGGGAATGAAGGTCCAGTGCAACTCTGCTTACAGAATAAAAGGGTGAGGAGGCAAGCCGATGTACCTGCTAAGTACACACAATGCAATTCTCTGACAGATTTACTGTCAGATTGACAATTTCCAACATGTCTGATTTCCAATTTTCTGTTCACTTCTATAGGAAATTGTGTAGAAATCAGATCAGACATGTTGGGAATAATCGATCTGACAGTAAATCTGTCAGGAAATTGCATTGTGTGTACCGAGCACTAGCATTGTTTCAGATTAAGGTGCCCAGGTCCCTTTTTAAGCGGACCTGAACTCAGAACTTCCTCTCTGCTCTAAAAGACACACAACAGCATAGAGCAACCTTTAAATAAAAGCATTGCTTTGTCACAGCTGATACAAATCCTAAAATAAATCAGCAGTTTCTACTTCCTGCTTTTTTGGAAGCAGACATAGGGTTAACATCCTGTGCTTTCAAATGAGCTTATCTGCCCTTTCTGAAATGGCAGTCATGTGACACAGGAAGAGATCCAATTACTCAGGCTTTTCTCTCTAAACACACACAGGGTGCATTTATCTGCTTAAAAACCACGCCTTCGTCAGGTGACGCTACGGTCCTTACGGCTCTTATTTATACCTCCCAGAGTGGGAGTGCTTGGAGATATTGGAATGTAGGACTCCGCCTATGTGGCGGGTGTATTTAAAAAAAACACTTTATTAGTTTAAACTAAGCCCCATGGGCTTAAATATTACCTTTGCTGGGATTGAAAATGGTAATAAAAATGAAGAACAATGGTGCTACAATTAATCCACGAGCTGTTTGTATAGGTGGGCTTGGAAAATGAATGTAGTTTATAAGTGGGGTAAATGGTACAAGTGTGCTCCACGGACATAGGTCATGTCCTATGGTGCTATACCACAACATGTTTACCATGGGGTCTGTATTTCGGACCGCCTCCATGGGCTGTTCAGTGGCCCTCATTTGCCCTGAAATGAATTTCATAGTGCGGTGGGCGGGGTGCATATCTGGTTGGTATGCAATGGATGTAAGGCTACAGATGCGACGTTAAGGTCGCACCGGTGTCTGGCACTAGTGGGAAATCAAGTTTACGGGTGTACTAATGCAAGGTAAGCGTAACAATAAGCGGCATGAATGCCGAATTTAAGGGCGTGCCTGTCCAGTGGGGGTGGAGCTATATTCTCCTAAGGCATGGTGGTGGGCTGCAGACACGGTTGTAATTTACAAAAATGCTCTAAAAATGCACAACAAATGGCTAAAAAATGCCTAAAAATGCTTAAAAAATGCTCAGAAAATACATGAAAAATGCATCAAAAACACAAAACTTGATCGGAAATAGGAAGTTGCATCATAAAAGCATATGAAAATACAGTTAGAAATTAGATTAACAACTGCAGGCTAAGGGGTCTTCTTTTGAGTCCAATACTTCCAGAGTTCATGGGCAGTTCTACATATTAGGTCCCTAACCGGGGGAGGGGGCAAAAAGGAAGGGGGGGGGGGTGGTTGGGGGAAGAACTGGGGTCAATGGGAAAGGGAGGAGGAGGAGGGGGGGGGGGTCGAATCGAAGGGACACGGAGACCCTGGGGAGTGGGAAACCAGAGGATATTTGCCCTGGAGCAAATCCCTGCAACTATACCAAGAGGTCTAAGATACAAGAAACTTTGCGAACAAGAGGTATACTGGATCTTCAAGCTAGACTGTTTATCACCAAAAGGCCTAAATGAAGACCTGGAAGTCCGCAGCTTCCTACAATGAATATATACTCCTGGAACCTCAACCACCCCTGGGGTTTCCCACTCCCCAGGGTCTCCGTGTCCCTCCGATTCGACCTACGAGGCTCTCATCTACGCTGAAGCTGCTGCTATTGCCCAGGATTGCTTGGCTGCCTCTCTCTCTTCATTGACAAGAGAGAGGCTGAGCCATAACATACATCCTACTTCTCCTTGGAGGGCGGGAGGGAGAAATTAGAATCGGAGCAGGAGTCCCGCCCCTTACATCCCGCCCAGCCAATCCCCGTCTCACCAGAAAGCTCGGGGTGACAGGCAGAGGAGCGCTCCTGCAGGGTACAGCCTCAGCTTTCGCCACTGTGCATGCGAGAGCTGGTGCTGATTTAAAGCAGGCAATGGAGCGCTCCTATGTGCAGTTTAAATAGGATTACAGCACTGGATTCTAGAAGCTAGGCAAGCACATAACAGGCGGGCGGGGTTTCAAATCAGCCAGGTGGCCCGCCCACCTAATTAGCCCTGGGGAGAACACTGGTGCAAATTCCACAGAAGCGATCACGATTAGCAGAATCGCAAACGCAGGACATGCAACATTTTGTTAGTGTTTGAACTTCAATGTAAAGTATATAATCACTGGCATAATCGCTCAACAAAACTTGCACTGAGCGATTTTGCTAGCGTTTTAGAGTGAACGTACACTGTAACAAAATTAGAAATTAAAGGACCAATCAGACTTTAAAACGCTAATCGCTACATAACCGCTGGCAAATTGATTACACTTTATAAAACACTCATGAAATCGCTTACAAACTGCTCATTCAAAACGCTAGCGATTGCGATTAGCGATAACGTTTTATAGTGGGCTCCAGGCCTTATTTCCATCTCGTTGACCATCTCTATTAGTGACACAGCTACACATCAGGCTTTATTCTTACAGCATAGATGTTATTTAGTATATATAAGAGATTCCTGTGTACACATTATATACAGTCACTATCAGATATGTATATCTGACCTTAAAAATACGGTGACTGCTTTATTGAAGCAGCACAAGTAACTCATTTTGATTGGTTTATTTCATTTTTGTGGACTAAGCACAGCTATTACTGTATATATACTCATTATTTTTAATGACTATTATCTGAGAAATAGAACATTTTATCATATTTTCTATTTTAATTACAGTAACAAATTCATTAGGAGTCGGTGCATTTTTTCCCAACTCCGACTCCAGGCACCCAAAATTGCTCTGACTCCACAGCCCTGCATACATTTTACACCAACTTTGAATTATCAGCAGCTCACTGACCCTCCCTAATGATAATTGCTCCTCCCCTCAGAATTCTCTAACAAGTGATATTTCTCTATTTGCAGCGTGGAGTCCCGGCATCAGGAACCTCTCAGAGACTCGTCTCTCTGTATCCACAGACTGTACAACGGATGATGATGTCACTGGACACGGGTCTCCTGCAGATATCCTGGTGACCCCAAATATTCCCCCAGACTCCCCTCACCTGTCTAACCCTGAGGGGCCTCATACCCAGCACAGCTCTCGCCCTGCTGGAGGGTCTTATTGCTGCTCCAAGTGTGGGAAATGTTTTGTGCGGAAATCACTGCTGGTCACTCATGAGAGATCTCACACTGGTGAGAAGCCCTATTCATGTGCTGAGTGTGGGAAATGTTTTGTATATAGTAATGACCTTGTCAGACATGTGAGATCCCACACTGGTGAAATGCCCTATTCATGTGATGAGTGTGGGAAATGTTTTGTATGGAAATCACATCTTGTCATGCATGTGAGATCTCACACTGGTGAAAAGCCCTATCCATGTGCTGAGTGTGGGAAACGGTTTGTGAAGAAATCGCAGCTTGACAGTCATGAGAGGTCTCACACTGGTGAGAAGCCCTTTTCATGTGCTGAATGTGGGAAATGTTTTGGAGACAGATCAAATCTTGTCAGACATGAGAGATGTCACACTGGTGAGAAGTCCTATTCATGTGCTGATTGTGGGAAATGGTTTTCACAGCAATCATCTCTTGTCAGACATGAGAGATCTCATGCTGGTGAGAAGGCATATTCATGTGCTGAGTGTGGGAAATGTTTTGGAACTAAAGGAATACTTGTCACACATAAAAAATCTCACACTGGAGAGAAGCCCTATTCATGTGCTGAGTGTGGGAAATGTTTTTCACAGAAATCAAATCTTGTCACACATGAGAGATCTCACACTGGCGAGAAGCCCTATGCATGTGCCGAGTGTGGGAAATGTTTTTCACAGAAATCAAACCTTATCAAACATGAGAGATGTCACACTGGAGATAAGCCCTATTCATGTGCTGAGTGTGGGAAATGGTTTTCACAGAAATCGCATCTTGTCAGTCATGAGAGATCTCACACTTTAGAGAAGCCCTATTCATGTGCTGAGTGTGGGAAATGTTTCAAACGGAGGCCGCAGCTTGCCAGACATGAGAGATCTCACATGGGCGATAAATAAGGGTCAGTGGGCCAGACTTATTAATAGTGTCTGAGAGAAGATCTTAGTAGGTTTCTAGAAATCGTGCAGAACTGTCTCCAGCCTTTTCAGTAGATGCAGTTTCCTTCTAAAGCCAGAGGAGATGGGCAGGATTCTCAGAAAATGGGCAATCTGTCGGGAAATTCGATGATGTGAATGTGTGGGTGTGTGTGGTGCTGGGGACGTTGAGTAACTATTCACAGTGATCACAGTTTGTTGGCATTTCCCAGCTGTAAGAGGACACGGTTGCGACATGGGTGGTATTTCAGTGGCCTTGCATGTTTTTGTACTGGGGTGTGGGTGTCGGGGCACCCTCTGGAAAAAGGCACAGGAGACAAAAAAGGAACCCAATGGTGCAGTACGTCAAAGTAAAATGGTAAATGTAAAAGTAAAAAAACTACTCAACGTTGGGTTGCAGAGGAGCAACCGATCACAGGAAACAGGTGGAGACAATGAACCCGACTCCACTCGGGGTGGTCGCCAGGGACCTGGATGCGGTCGCTCTCTTTGAAAAAAGAAGGGAAACGGATCTCCACAATGGTGAAACCCGGGTACTCTATCTCCACCCCTCAAACGGGTGGCATATGAGGGTATGGAATGCACTAATTAGGTAGAAAAGGCACCCTGGTGTGTAATAAAAGCATTTAAAGGGAAGGTTCAGGGACGCTAAAAAAGAAATAAAAATCCACATCCACTTACCTGGGGCTTCCTCCAGCCCGTGGCAGGCAGGAGGTGCCCTCGGTGCCGCTCCGCAGGCTCCCGGTGGTCTCCAGTGGCGTGCATGACCTGGCCAGGCCGGCGGCGAGGTTGGGCTTCTTGTGCGCTCCAAAATGCGCCTCACCGCGGCGCGCTGACGTCATCCGGGCTGTACTGCGCAGGCCCAGTAGTTCTGAGCCTGCACAGTACAGCCCGGAGGACGTCCGATGACGTCAGCGCGCCGCCGTGAGGCGCATTTTGGAGCGCACAAGAAGCCTGACCTCGCCGCCGGCCTGGCCAGGTCGGGCGCGCCACCGGAGACAACCGGCAGCCTGCGGAGCGGCACCGAGGGCACCTCCTGCCTGCCACGGGCTGGAGGAAGCCCCAGGTAAGTGGATGTGGATTTTTTTTTTTTTTTTTTTTAGCGTCCCTGAACCTTCCCTTTAAGAACAGTGTAAAATCCACAAAGGATTGAGGTAGCTAACCTCAGAGATGAAAAATCTTTGTGTAAACCTATCCCTGTGAGTGACGCTCCCTATGCTAAACCTTTTGCTTAGTTTGGCACTGATATTGGCCTGAGGAAGCGGGCTCAGACCCGTGAAACGTGTTGTCTGCTATCACTGATAAAATCTTTTGTTTACACAAAGATTTTTCGTCTCTGAGGTAAGCTACCTCCAATCCTTTGTGGATTGTACACTGTTATTAAATGCTTTCATTACACACCAGGATGCCTCTTCTATAGTACTAAAGAGAAAAGATACCCCTATACACAGCACCACTGCAGACCATATGTATCAATCAAAAAAATATATTTTTATTACAAGCTTTGCAAACACATATCAATGATACACAAAAATTTAAAAACATCTAAAAACAGCATAATATTGTATTTCCAGCCATATTCAACATAATGGGCCTGCTATATATAATAATCTATTATGTTCAGTCTCAGTGGATGTATAACCTGTAACCACTGGAGGCTCAGAGAATGAGCCCCCTCGTGGATGAACCCGGGTTCAGTAAGAATTATAAAGTGCAAAAAATTGGAACCATGAAAGTGCATATAGTGCTACACAAACAAACAATCATTCAACATATGCAATAACTGTGCAACCTATCAGACTAAAAGTGCAGTTTAAATACTGTCAGAGTCACTAATGACCAAGTGGAAGCAGCCTATTAGGATCTGCAAAGAAGTGAATAAGTAGAAGATACTTAGCCGGGTATGAAAAGAAAGGCAGGCAGACTGGCTTGGAAAGACGGAAGTATCCCCTCAGGACATAGCCCACATGCTCCGCAGTCCTCACTCCGCTTTGAAAGGTGAGGTAGATAGCCGTGCTGTATAGCCGCCATTGCAGCTTTAAATAAGAAAGAGAAGGGTGAACCACTCCCTGGCTTACATCATTTCCGGCAGCTGGAGATGATGTAGGGAGTGGTTCACCCTTCTCTTTCTTATTTAAAGCTGCAATGGCGGCTATACAGCACGGCTATCTACCTCACCTTTCAAAGCGGAGTGAGGACTGCGGAGCATGTGGGCTATGTCCTGAGGGGATACTTCCGTCTTTCCAAGCCAGTCTGCCTGCCTTTCTTTTCATACCCGGCTAAGTATCTTCTACTTATTCACTTCTTTGCAGATCCTAATAGGCTGCTTCCACTTGGTCATTAGTGACTCTGACAGTATTTAAACTGCACTTTTAGTCTGATAGGTTGCACAGTTATTGCATATGTTGAATGATTGTTTGTTTGTGTAGCACTATATGCACTTTCATGGTTCCAATTTTTTGCACTTTATAATTCTTACTGAACCCGGGTTCATCCACGAGGGGGCTCATTCTCTGAGCCTCCAGTGGTTACAGGTTATACATCCACTGAGACTGAACATAATAGATTATTATATCTAGCAGGCCCATTATGTTGAATATGGCTGGAAATACAATATTATGCTGTTTTTAGATGTTTTTAAATTTTTGTGTATCATTGATATGTGTTTGCAAAGCTTGTAATAAAAATATATTTTTTTGATTGATACATATGGTCTGCAGTGGTGCTGTGTATAGGGGTATCTTTTCTCTTTAGTATTATGTATACATGCTCTACCCCAGCACACGCAGTCATTATTACATGGGGTGCTGACAAACTCTTTTGTGTTCTAGGATGCCTCTTCTACCTAATTATTGCATGTTTGTGTGTTTGCTTGCGATTCTGTGTTTGCACTTTTCATGTGCGATGTGCAGTTTGTGATTTCACACATAATACAATTTGTGGGCGGTCTCTGTTTCTGTGAATTGGTGTCTGTTGCACATCTGATGCTAATCCTCTCATACGGGGGACTTCTATTCAGCCACATTGCTAGATGGGATGGTAAACATGGGGGCGGGATCTGAGCTCCCCTCTCTGATTGCTGCTTCTATACACCGCTTGTCACCATCTGTGGCTTTCTCTTCTTTTCAGGCTGATGCTGTCGCGTCTTCTCTCCTCCCCACTTCCAGATCGCTGTCATCTATCGCCCTCCTGGACCGGCCTCCACATTTATACATCACTTCTCTGCATAGCTTCTCCATGTTCTCTCCACTGACCTACCTTCTATCATCATTGGGGAATTCAGTGTCCTCATAGACACCAACTGCTTTACCACCGCTAAACTCCTCCCCCTCCTCCTCCTGTGACCTCTCTCAGTGGTCCTCAACCCCCACCCACAACGATGGCCACACTCTGAACCTTGTCTTTACCCCACTCTGCCCAGTTTCATCCTTTAATCGCTCTCCATTCCTCCTTTCAGATCTCACTCTTATAACTTTCACAATCTGTCCCTCCCTGCCCCCTCCAGCCCCAGTACTGCAGCCAACCCGCTTATGCAGGAGCTATCATACAATCTGTCCCTTCCTGCCCCCTCCAGCCCCAGTACTGCAGCCAACCCACTTATGCAGGAACTATCATACAATCTGTCCCTCCCTGCCTCCTCCAGCCCCAGTACTGCAGCCAACCCGATTATGCAGGAACTATCATACAATCTGCCCCTCCCTGCCTCCTCCAGCCCCAGTACTGCAGCCAACCTGCTTATGCAGGAACTATCATACAATCTGTCCCTCCCTGCCCCCTCCAGCCCCAGTACTGCAACCAACCCGCTTATGCAGGAGCTATCATACAATCTGTCCCTCCCTGCCTCCTCCAGCCACAGCACTGCAGCCAACCCACTTATGCAGGAGCTATCATACAATCTGTCCCTCCCTGCCCCCTCCAGCCCCAGTACTGCAGCCAACCCTCTTATGCAGGAGCTATCATACAATCTGTCCCTTCCTGCCTCCTCCAGCCCCAGTACTGCAGCCAACCCGCTTATGCAGGAACTATCAAACAATCTGTCCCTCCCTGCCCCCTCCTGCCCCAGTACTGCAGCCAACCCGCTTATGCAGGAGCTATCGTACAATCTGTCCCTCCCTGCCCCCTCCAGCCCCAGTACTGCAGCCAACCCGCTTATGCAGGAACTATCGTACAATCTGTCCCTCCCTGCCCCCTCCAGCCCCAGTACTGCAGCCAACCCGCTTATGCAGGAGCTATCGTACAATCTGTCCCTCCCTGCCCCCTCCAGCCCCAGTACTGCAGCCAACCCGCTTATGCAGGAGCTATCATACAATCTGTCTCTCTCTGCCCCCTCCAGCCCCAGTACTGCCGCCAACCCACTTATGCAGGAACTATCATACAATCTGCCCCTCCCTGCCCCCTCCAGCCCCAGTACTGCAGCCAACCCGATTATGCAGGAACTATCATACAATCTGCCCCTCCCTGCCTCCTCCAGCCCCAGTACTGCAGCCAACCTGCTTATGCAGGAACTATCATACAATCTGTCCCTCCCTGCCCCCTCCAGCCCCAGTACTGCAACCAACCCGCTTATGCAGGAGCTATCATACAATCTGTCCCTCCCTGCCTCCTCCAGCCACAGCACTGCAGCCAACCCACTTATGCAGGAGCTATCATACAATCTGTCCCTCCCTGCCCCCTCCAGCCCCAGTACTGCAGCCAACCCTCTTATGCAGGAGCTATCATACAATCTGTCCCTTCCTGCCTCCTCCAGCCCCAGTACTGCAGCCAACCCGCTTATGCAGGAACTATCAAACAATCTGTCCCTCCCTGCCCCCTCCTGCCCCAGTACTGCAGCCAACCCGCTTATGCAGGAGCTATCGTACAATCTGTCCCTCCCTGCCCCCTCCAGCCCCAGTACTGCAGCCAACCCGCTTATGCAGGAACTATCGTACAATCTGTCCCTCCCTGCCCCCTCCAGCCCCAGTACTGCAGCCAACCCGCTTATGCAGGAGCTATCGTACAATCTGTCCCTCCCTGCCCCCTCCAGCCCCAGTACTGCAGCCAACCCGCTTATGCAGGAGCTATCATACAATCTGTCTCTCTCTGCCCCCTCCAGCCCCAGTACTGCCGCCAACCCGCTTATGCAGGAGCTATCATACAATCTGTCCCTCCCTGCCCCCTCCAGCCCCAGTACTGCAGCCAACCCGCTTATGCAGGAGCTATCATACAATCTGTCCCTCCCTGCCTCCTCCAGCCCCAGTACTGCAGCCAACCCGCTTATGCAGGAGCTATCATACAATCTGTCCCTCCCTGCCCCCTCCAGCCCCAGTACTGCAGCCAACCCTCTTATGCAGGAGCTATCATACAATCTGTCCCTTCCTGCCTCCTCCAGCCCCAGTACTGCAGCCAACCCGCTTATGCAGGAGCTATCATACAATCTGTCCCTCCCTGCCTCCTCCAGCCACAGCACTGCAGCCAACCTGCTTATGCAGGAGCTATCATACAATCTGTCCCTCCCTGCCCCCTCCAGCCCCAGTACTGCAGCCAACCCTCTTATGCAGGAGCTATCATACAATCTGCCCCTCCCTGCCCCCTCCAGCCCCAGTACTGCAGCCAACCCGATTATGCAGGAACTATCATACAATCTGCCCCTCCCTGCCTCCTCCAGCCCCAGTACTGCAGCCAACCTGCTTATGCAGGAACTATCATACAATCTGTCCCTCCCTGCCCCCTCCAGCCCCAGTACTGCAACCAACCCGCTTATGCAGGAGCTATCATACAATCTGTCCCTCCCTGCCTCCTCCAGCCACAGCACTGCAGCCAACCCACTTATGCAGGAGCTATCATACAATCTGTCCCTCCCTGCCCCCTCCAGCCCCAGTACTGCAGCCAACCCTCTTATGCAGGAGCTATCATACAATCTGTCCCTTCCTGCCTCCTCCAGCCCCAGTACTGCAGCCAACCCGCTTATGCAGGAACTATCAAACAATCTTTCCCTCCCTGCCCCCTCCTGCCCCAGTACTGCAGCCAACCCGCTTATGCAGGAGCTATCGTACAATCTGTCCCTCCCTGCCCCCTCCAGCCCCAGTACTGCAGCCAACCCGCTTATGCAGAAACTATCGTACAATCTGTCCCTCCCTGCCCCCTCCAGCCCCAGTACTGCAGCCAACCCGCTTATGCAGGAGCTATCATACAATCTGTCTCTCTCTGCCCCCTCCAGCCCCAGTACTGCCGCCAACCCGCTTATGCAGGAGCTATCATACAATCTGTCCCTCCCTGCCCCCTCCAGCCCCAGTACTGCAGCCAACCCGCTTATGCAGGAGCTATCATACAATCTGTCCCTTCCTGCCTCCTCCAGCCCCAGTACTGCAGCCAACCCGCTTATGCAGGAGCTATCATACAATCTGTCCCTCCCTGCCCCCTCCAGCCCCAGTACTGCAGCCAACCCTCTTATGCAGGAGCTATCATACAATCTGTCCCTTCCTGCCTCCTCCAGCCCCAGTACTGCAGCCAACCCGCTTATGCAGGAGCTATCATACAATCTGTCCCTCCCTGCCTCCTCCAGCCACAGCACTGCAGCCAACCTGCTTATGCAGGAGCTATCATACAATCTGTCCCTCCCTGCCCCCTCCAGCCCCAGTACTGCAGCCAACCCTCTTATGCAGGAGCTATCATACAATCTGTCCCTTCCTGCCTCCTCCAGCCCCAGTACTGCAGCCAACCCGCTTATGCAGGAACTATCAAACAATCTGTCCCTCCCTGCCCCCTCCTGCCCCAGTACTGCAGCCAACCCGCTTATGCAGGAGCTATCGTACAATCTGTCCCTCCCTGCCCCCTCCAGCCCCAGTACTGCAGCCAACCCGCTTATGCAGGAACTATCGTACAATCTGTCCCTCCCTGCCCCCCTCCCTGCCCCCTCCAGCCCCAGTACTGCTGCCAACCTGCTTATGCAGTAACTATCATACAATCTGTCCCTCCCTGCCTCCTCCAGCCCCAGTACTGCAGCCAACCCGCTTATGCAGGAGCTATCATACAATCTGTCCCTCCCTGCCCCCTCCAGCCCCAGTACTGCAGCCAACTCGCTTATGCAGGAACTATCATACAATCTGCCCCTCCTCCAGCCCCAGTACTGCAGCCAACCCGCTTATGCAGGAGCTATCATACAATCATTCCCTCCCTGCCCCCTCCAGCCCCAGTACTGCAGCCAACCCACTTATGCAGAAACTATCATACAATCTGTCCCTCCCTGCCCCCACCAGCCCCAGTACTGCAACCAACCCGCTTATGCAGGAACTATCATACAATCTGTCCCTCCCTGCCCCCTCCAGCCCCAGTACTGCTGCCAACCTGCTTATGCAGTAACTATCATACAATCTGTCCCTCCCTGCCCCCTCCAGCCCCAGTACTGCAGCCAACCCGCTTATGCAGGAGCTATCATACAATCTGTCCCTCCCTGCCTCCTCCAGCCCCAGTACTGCAGCCAACCCACTTATGCAGGAACTATCATACAATCTGTCCCTCCCTGCCCCCTCCAGCCCCAGTACTGCAGCCAACTCGCTTATGCAGGAACTATCGTACAATCTGTCCCTCCCTGCCTCCTCCAGCCCCGGTACTGCAGCCAACCCGCTTATGCAGGAACTTTCATAAAATCTGTCCCTCCCTGCCCCCTCCAGCCCCAGTAGTGCAGCCAACCCGCTTATGCAGGAGCTATCGTACAATCTGTCCCTCTCTGCCCCCTCCCGCCCCAGTACTGCAGCCAACCCGCTTATGCAGGAGCTATCATACAATCTGTCCCTCCCTTCTCCTCCAGCCCCAGTACTGCAGCCAACTCGCTTATGCAGGAACTATCGTTCAATCTGTCCCTCCCTGCCTCCTCCAGCCCCAGTACTGCAGCCAATCCGCTTATGCAGGAACTATCATACAATCTGTCCCTCCAGCCCCAGTACTGCAGCCAACCTGCTTATGCAGGAGCTATCGTACAATCTGTCCCTCCCTGCCCCCTCCAGCCCCAGTACTGCAGCCAACCCGCTTATGCAGGAACTATCGTACAATCTGTCCCTCCCTGCCCCCTCCAGCCCCAGTACTGCAGCCAACCCGCTTATGCAGGAGCTATCGTACAATCTGTCCCTCCCTGCCCCCTCCAGCCCCAGTACTGCAGCCAACCCGCTTATGCAGGAGCTATCATACAATCTGCCCCCTCCAGCCCCAGTACTGCAGCCAACCCGCTTATGCAGGAACTATCGTACAATCTGTTCCTCCCTGCCCCCTCCAGCTCCAGTACTGCAGCCAACCCGCTTATGCAGGACCTATCATACAATCTGTCCCTCCCTGCCCCCTCCAGCCCCAGTACTGCTGCCAACCCGCTTATGCAGGAACTATCGTACAATCTGCCCCCTCCAGCCCCAGTACTGCAGCCAACCCGCTTATGCAGGAACTATCGTACAATCTGTTCCTCCCTGCCCCCTCCAGCTCCAGTACTGCAGCCAACCCGCTTATGCAGGAACTATCATACAATCTGTCCCTCCCTGCCCCCTCCAGCCCCAATACTGCAGCCAACCCGCTTATGCAGGGGCTATCATACAATCTGTCCCTCCCTGCCCCCTCCAGCTCCAGTACTGCAGCCAACCTGCTTATGCAGGAACTATCGTACAATCCGTCCCTCCCTGCCCCCTCCAGCCCCAGTACTGCAGCCAACCCGCTTATGCAGGAACTATCGTACAATCTGTCCCTCCCTGCCCCTCCAGCTCCAGTACTGCAGTCAACCCGCTTATGCAGGAGCTATCTTACAATCTGTCCCTCCATGCCTCCTCCAGCCCCAGTACTGCAACCAACCCGCTTATGCAGGAACTATCGTACAATCTATTCCTCCCTGCCTTCTCCAGCCCCAGTACTGCAGCCAACCCGCTTCTGCAGGAACTATCATACAATCTGTCCCTCCCTGCCTCCTCCAGCCCCAGTACTGCAGCCAACCTGCTTATGCAGGAGCTATCATACAATCTGCCCCTCCCTGCCCCCTCCAGCCCCAGTACTGCAGCCAACCCGATTATGCAGGAACTATCATACAATCTGCCCCTCCCTGCCTCCTCCAGCCCCAGTACTGCAGCCAACCTGCTTATGCAGGAACTATCATACAATCTGTCCCTCCCTGCCCCCTCCAGCCCCAGTACTGCAACCAACCCGCTTATGCAGGAGCTATCATACAATCTGTCCCTCCCTGCCTCCTCCAGCCACAGCACTGCAGCCAACCCACTTATGCAGGAGCTATCATACAATCTGTCCCTCCCTGCCCCCTCCAGCCCCAGTACTGCAGCCAACCCTCTTATGCAGGAGCTATCATACAATCTGTCCCTTCCTGCCTCCTCCAGCCCCAGTACTGCAGCCAACCCGCTTATGCAGGAACTATCAAACAATCTTTCCCTCCCTGCCCCCTCCTGCCCCAGTACTGCAGCCAACCCGCTTATGCAGGAGCTATCGTACAATCTGTCCCTCCCTGCCCCCTCCAGCCCCAGTACTGCAGCCAACCCGCTTATGCAGGAACTATCGTACAATCTGTCCCTCCCTGCCCCCTCCAGCCCCAGTACTGCAGCCAACCCGCTTATGCAGGAGCTATCATACAATCTGTCTCTCTCTGCCCCCTCCAGCCCCAGTACTGCCGCCAACCCGCTTATGCAGGAGCTATCATACAATCTGTCCCTCCCTGCCCCCTCCAGCCCCAGTACTGCAGCCAACCCGCTTATGCAGGAGCTATCATACAATCTGTCCCTTCCTGCCTCCTCCAGCCCCAGTACTGCAGCCAACCCGCTTATGCAGGAGCTATCATACAATCTGTCCCTCCCTGCCCCCTCCAGCCCCAGTACTGCAGCCAACCCTCTTATGCAGGAGCTATCATACAATCTGTCCCTTCCTGCCTCCTCCAGCCCCAGTACTGCAGCCAACCCGCTTATGCAGGAGCTATCATACAATCTGTCCCTCCCTGCCTCCTCCAGCCACAGCACTGCAGCCAACCTGCTTATGCAGGAGCTATCATACAATCTGTCCCTCCCTGCCCCCTCCAGCCCCAGTACTGCAGCCAACCCTCTTATGCAGGAGCTATCATACAATCTGTCCCTTCCTGCCTCCTCCAGCCCCAGTACTGCAGCCAACCCGCTTATGCAGGAACTATCAAACAATCTGTCCCTCCCTGCCCCCTCCTGCCCCAGTACTGCAGCCAACCCGCTTATGCAGGAGCTATCGTACAATCTGTCCCTCCCTGCCCCCTCCAGCCCCAGTACTGCAGCCAACCCGCTTATGCAGGAACTATCGTACAATCTGTCCCTCCCTGCCCCCCTCCCTGCCCCTTCCAGCCCCAGTACTGCAGCCAACCCGCTTATGCAGGAGCTATCATACAATCTGTCCCTTCCTGCCTCCTCCAGCCCCAGTACTGCAGCCAACCCGCTTATGCAGGAGCTATCATACAATCTGTCCCTCCCTGCCCCCTCCAGCCCCAGTACTGCAGCCAACCCTCTTATGCAGGAGCTATCATACAATCTGTCCCTTCCTGCCTCCTCCAGCCCCAGTACTGCAGCCAACCCGCTTATGCAGGAGCTATCATACAATCTGTCCCTCCCTGCCTCCTCCAGCCACAGCACTGCAGCCAACCTGCTTATGCAGGAGCTATCATACAATCTGTCCCTCCCTGCCCCCTCCAGCCCCAGTACTGCAGCCAACCCTCTTATGCAGGAGCTATCATACAATCTGTCCCTTCCTGCCTCCTCCAGCCCCAGTACTGCAGCCAACCCGCTTATGCAGGAACTATCAAACAATCTGTCCCTCCCTGCCCCCTCCTGCCCCAGTACTGCAGCCAACCCGCTTATGCAGGAGCTATCGTACAATCTGTCCCTCCCTGCCCCCTCCAGCCCCAGTACTGCAGCCAACCCGCTTATGCAGGAGCTATCATACAATCTGTCCCTCCCTGCCCCCTCCAGCCCCAGTACTGCAGCCAACTCGCTTATGCAGGAACTATCATACAATCTGCCCCTCCTCCAGCCCCAGTACTGCAGCCAACCCGCTTATGCAGGAGCTATCATACAATCATTCCCTCCCTGCCCCCTCCAGCCCCAGTACTGCAGCCAACCCACTTATGCAGAAACTATCATACAATCTGTCCCTCCCTGCCCCCACCAGCCCCAGTACTGCAACCAACCCGCTTATGCAGGAACTATCATACAATCTGTCCCTCCCTGCCCCCTCCAGCCCCAGTACTGCTGCCAACCTGCTTATGCAGTAACTATCATACAATCTGTCCCTCCCTGCCCCCTCCAGCCCCAGTACTGCAGCCAACCCGCTTATGCAGGAGCTATCATACAATCTGTCCCTCCCTGCCTCCTCCAGCCCCAGTACTGCAGCCAACCCACTTATGCAGGAACTATCATACAATCTGTCCCTCCCTGCCCCCTCCAGCCCCAGTACTGCAGCCAACTCGCTTATGCAGGAACTATCGTACAATCTGTCCCTCCCTGCCTCCTCCAGCCCCGGTACTGCAGCCAACCCGCTTATGCAGGAACTTTCATAAAATCTGTCCCTCCCTGCCCCCTCCAGCCCCAGTAGTGCAGCCAACCCGCTTATGCAGGAGCTATCGTACAATCTGTCCCTCTCTGCCCCCTCCCGCCCCAGTACTGCAGCCAACCCGCTTATGCAGGAGCTATCATACAATCTGTCCCTCCCTTCTCCTCCAGCCCCAGTACTGCAGCCAACTCGCTTATGCAGGAACTATCGTTCAATCTGTCCCTCCCTGCCTCCTCCAGCCCCAGTACTGCAGCCAATCCGCTTATGCAGGAACTATCATACAATCTGTCCCTCCAGCCCCAGTACTGCAGCCAACCTGCTTATGCAGGAGCTATCGTACAATCTGTCCCTCCCTGCCCCCTCCAGCCCCAGTACTGCAGCCAACCCGCTTATGCAGGAGCTATCGTACAATCTGTCCCTCCCTGCCCCCTCCAGCCCCAGTACTGCAGCCAACCCGCTTATGCAGGAGCTATCGTACAATCTGTCCCTCCCTGCCCCCTCCAGCCCCAGTACTGCAGCCAACCCGCTTATGCAGGAGCTATCATACAATCTGCCCCCTCCAGCCCCAGTACTGCAGCCAACCCGCTTATGCAGGAACTATCGTACAATCTGTTCCTCCCTGCCCCCTCCAGCTCCAGTACTGCAGCCAACCCGCTTATGCAGGACCTATCATACAATCTGTCCCTCCCTGCCCCCTCCAGCCCCAGTACTGCTGCCAACCCGCTTATGCAGGAACTATCGTACAATCTGCCCCCTCCAGCCCCAGTACTGCAGCCAACCCGCTTATGCAGGAACTATCGTACAATCTGTTCCTCCCTGCCCCCTCCAGCTCCAGTACTGCAGCCAACCCGCTTATGCAGGAACTATCATACAATCTGTCCCTCCCTGCCCCCTCCAGCCCCAATACTGCAGCCAACCCGCTTATGCAGGGGCTATCATACAATCTGTCCCTCCCTGCCCCCTCCAGCTCCAGTACTGCAGCCAACCTGCTTATGCAGGAACTATCGTACAATCCGTCCCTCCCTGCCCCCTCCAGCCCCAGTACTGCAGCCAACCCGCTTATGCAGGAACTATCGTACAATCTGTCCCTCCCTGCCCCTCCAGCTCCAGTACTGCAGTCAACCCGCTTATGCAGGAGCTATCTTACAATCTGTCCCTCCATGCCTCCTCCAGCCCCAGTACTGCAACCAACCCGCTTATGCAGGAACTATCGTACAATCTATTCCTCCCTGCCTTCTCCAGCCCCAGTACTGCAGCCAACCCGCTTCTGCAGGAACTATCATACAATCTGTCCCTCCCTGCCTCCTCCAGCCCCAGTACTGCAGCCAACCTGCTTATGCAGGAGCTATCGTACAATCTGTCCCTCCCTGCCCTCTCCAGCCCCAGTACTGCAGCCAACCCGGTAATGCAGGAACTATCGTACAATCTGTCCCTCCCTGCCTCCTCCAGCTCCTGTACTACAGCCAACCCGCTTATGCAGGATATATCATACAATCTGTCCCTCCCTGCCCCCTCCAGCTCCTGTACTGCAGCCAACCCGCCTATGCAGGAACTATCATACAATCTGTCCCTCCCTGCCCCCTCCTGCCCCAGTACTGCAGCCAACCCGCTTATGCAGGAACTATCATACAATCTGTCCCTCCCTGCCCCCTCCAGCTCCTGTACTGCAGCCAACCCGCTTATGCAGGAACTATCATACAATCTGTCCCTCCCTGCCTCCTCCAGCTCCTGTACTGCAGCCAACCCGCTTATGCAGGAGCTATCATACAATCTGTCCCTCCCTGCCCCCTCCTGCCCCAGTACTGCAGCCAACCCGCTTATGCAGGAACTATCATACAATCTGTCCCTCCCTGCCCCCTCCAGCTCCTGTACTGCAGCCAACCCGCTTATGCAGGAACTATCATACAATCTGTCCCTCCCTGCCTCCTCCAGCCCCAGTACTGCAGCCAACCCGCTTATGCAGGATCTATCATACAATCTGTCACTCCCTGCCCCCTCCAGCCCCAGTACTGCAGCCAACCCGCTTATGCAGGAACTATCATACAATCTGTCCCTCCCTGCCCCCTCCAGCTCCAGCACTGCAGCCAACCCACTTATGCAGGAGCTATCATACAATCTGTCCCTCCCTGCCCCCTCCAGCCCCAGTACTACAGCCAACCCGCTTATGCAGGAACTATCATACAATCTGTCCCTCCCTGCCCCCTCCAGCCCCAGTACTACAGCCAACCCGCTTATGCAGGAACTATCTTACAATCTGTCCCTCCCTGCCTCCTCCAGCCCCAGTACTGCAGCCAACCCGCTTATGCTGGAACTATCGTACAATCTGTCCCTCCCTGCCCCCTCCAGCCCCAGTACTGCAGCCAACCCACTTATGCAGGAACTATCATACAATCTGTCCCTCCCTGCCCCCTCCAGCCCCAGTACTGCAGCCAACCCACTTATGCTGGAACTATCGTGCAATCTGTCCCTCCCTGCCCCCTCCAGCCCCAGTACTGCAGCCAACCCGCTTATGCAGGAACTATCATACAATCTGTCCCTCCCTGCCCCCTCCAGCTCCAGCACTGCAGCCAACCCGCTTATGCAGGAGCTATCTTACAATCTGTCCCTCCCTGCCTCCTCCAGCCCCAGTACTGCAGCCAACCCGCTTATGCTGGAACTATCGTACAATCTGTCCCTCCCTGCCCCCTCCAGCCCCAGTACTGCAGCCAACCCGCTTATGCAGGAACTATCGTACAATCTGTTTTCCCCTGCCTCCTCCAGCCCCAGTACTGCATCCAACCCGCTTATGCAGGAACTATTGTACAATCTGTCCCTCCCTGCCCCCTCCAGCCCCAGGACTGCAGCCAACCCGCTTATGCAGGAACTATCGTACAATCTGTCCCTCCCTGCCCCCTCCAGCCCCAGGACTGCAGCCAACCCGCTTATGCAGGAACTATCGTACAATCTGTCCCTCCCTGCCCCCTCCAGCCCCAGGACTGCAGCCAACCCGCTTATGCAGGAGCTATCGTACAATCTGTCCCTCCCTACCCCCACCAGCTCCGGTACTGCAGCCAACACGCTTATGCAGGAACTATCGTACAATCTGTCCCTCCCTGCCCCCTCCAGCCTCAGGACTGCAGCCAACCCACTTATGCAGGAGCTATCGTACAATCTGTCCCTCCCTGCCCCCTCCAGCCTCAGTACTGCAGCCAACCCGCTTATGCAGGAGCTATCGTACAATCTGTCCCTCCCTGCCTCCTCCAGCCCCATTACTGCAGCAAACCCGCTTATGCAGGAGCTATCGTACAATCTGTCCCTCCCTGCCCCCTCCAGCCCCAGGACTGCAGCCAACCCGCTTATGCAGGAACTATCGTACAATCTGTCCCTCCCTGCCCCCTCCAGCCCCAGGACTGCAGCCAACCCGCTTATGCAGGAGCTATCGTACAATCTGTCCCTCCCTACCCCCACCAGCTCCGGTACTGCAGCCAACACGCTTATGCAGGAACTATCGTACAATCTGTCCCTCCCTGCCCCCTCCAGCCTCAGGACTGCAGCCAACCCACTTATGCAGGAACTATCATACAATCTGTCCCTTACTGCCTCCTTCAGCCCCAGTACTACAGCCAACCCGCTTATGCAGGAACTATCATACAATCTGTCCCTCCCTGCCCCCTCCAGCCCCAGTACTACAGCCAACCCGCTTATGCAGGAACTATCATACAATCTGTCCCTCCCTGCCCCCTCCAGCCCCAGTACTGCAGCCAACCCGCTTATGCAGGAGCTATCGTACAATCTGTCCCTCCCTGCCGCCTCCAGCCCCAGTACTACAGCCAACCCGCTTATGCAGGAACTATCATACAATCTGTCCCTCCCTGCCCCCTCCAGCCCCAGTACTACAGCCAACCCGCTTATGCAGGAACTATCGTACAATCTGTCCCTCCCTGCCCCCTCCAGCCCCAGTACTGCAGCCAACCCGCTTATGCAGGAGCTATCGTACAATCTGTCCCTCCCTGCCCCCTCCAGCCCCAGTACTGCTGCCAACCCGCTTATGCAGGAACTATCATACAATCTGTCCCTCCCTGCCCCCTCCAGCCCCAGTACTGCAGCCAACCCGCTTATGCAGGAGCTATCATACAATCTGTCCCTCCCTGCCCCCTCCAGCCCCAGTACTGCTGCCAACCCACTTATGCAGGAACTATCATACAATCTGTCCCTCCCTGCCCCCTCCAGCCCCAGTACTGCAGCCAACCCACTTATGCAGGAACTATCATACAATCTGCCCCTCCCTGCCCCCGCCAGCCCCAGTACTGCTGCCAACCCACTTATGCAGGAACTATCATACAATCTGTCCCTCCCTGCCCCCTCCAGCCCCAGTACTACAGCCAACCTGCTTATGCAGGAACTATCGTACAATCTGTCCCTCCCTGCCTCCTCCAGCCCCAGTACTGCAGCCAACCCGCTTATGCAGGAGCTATCGTACAATCTGTCCCTCCCTGCCGCCTCCAGCCCCAGTACTACAGCCAACCCGCTTATGCAGGAACTATCATACAATCTGTCCCTCCCTGCCCCCTCCAGCCCCAGTACTACAGCCAACCCGCTTATGCAGGAACTATCATACAATCTGTCCCTCCCTGCCCCCTCCAGCCCCAGTACTGCAGCCAACCCGCTTATGCAGGAGCTATCGTACAATCTGTCCCTCCCTGCCGCCTCCAGCCCCAGTACTACAGCCAACCCGCTTATGCAGGAACTATCATACAATCTGTCCCTCCCTGCCCCCTCCAGCCCCAGTACTACAGCCAACCCGCTTATGCAGGAACTATCGTACAATCTGTCCCTCCCTGCCCCCTCCAGCCCCAGTACTGCAGCCAACCCGCTTATGCAGGAGCTATCATACAATCTGTCCCTCCCTGCCCCCGCCAGCCCCAGTACTGCAGCCAACCCTCTTATGCAGGAACATATCGTACAATCTGTCCCTCCCTGCCCCCTCCAGCCCCAGTACTGCAGCCAACCCGCTTATGCAGGAGCTATCATACAATCTGTCCCTCCCTGCCCCCGCCAGCCCCAGTACTGCAGCCAACCCTCTTATGCAGGAACTATCATACAATCTGTCCCTCCCTGCCCCCTCCAGCCCCAGTACTGCAGCCATCCCGCTTATGCAGGAACTATCATACAATCTGTCCCTCCCTGCCCCCTCCAGCCCCAGTACTGCAGCCAACCCGCTTATGCAGGAGCTATCGTACAGTCTGTCCCGCCCTGCCCCCTCCTGCCCCAGCACTGCAGCCAACCCGCTTATGCAGGAGCTATCGTACAATCTGACCCTCCCTGCCCCCTCCAGCCCTAGTACTGCAGCCAACCCGCTTATGCGGGAGCTATCGTACAATCTGTCCCTCCCTGCCCCCTCCAGCCCCAGTACTGCAGCCAACCCGCTTATGCAGGAACTATCATACAATCTGTCCCTCCCTGCCCCCTCCAGCCCCAGTACTGCAGCCAACCCGCTTATGTAGGAACTATCATACAATCTGTCCCTCCCTGCCCCCTCCAGCCCCAGTACTGCAGCCAACCCGCTTATGCAGGAACTATCGTACAATCTGTCCCTCCCTGCCCCCACCAGCCCCAGTACTACAGCCAACCCACTTATGCAGGGACTATCATACAATCTGTCCCTCCCGGCCCCCTCCAGCCCCAGTACTGCAGCCAACCGCTTATGCAGGAACTATCGTACAATCTGTCCCTCCCTGCCCCCTCCAGCCCCAGTACTGCAGCCAACCCGCTTATGCAGGAACTATCATACAATCTGTCCCTCCCTGCCCCCTCCAGCCCCAGTACTGCAGCCAACCCGCTTATGCAGGAACTATCATACAATCTGTCCCTCCCTGCCTCCTCCAGCCCCAGTACTGTAGCCAACCCGCTTATGCAGGAACTATCGTACAATCTGTCCCTCCCTTCCCCCTCCAGCCCCAGTACTGCAGCCAACCCGCTTATGCAGGAACTATCATACAATCTGTCCCTCCCTGCCCCCTCCAGCCCCAGTACTGCAGCCAACCCGCTTATGCAGGAACTATCATACAATCTGTTACTCAGAGAGTAGGAAGGTACAGGTATCCCTGAGGTAGCTTCTGGCGTAACCGGTAGGATCCGGATCCCCGTGGCCCCATCCCTCCCCACACACGAGGGTAAGCTCTGCTCATTCATCATGTGAACATTGTTTCTTTTTCCCAAGATGTCTTTACTTCATTCTGACTATTTGCTGGCTATGGTCTAATGCACGTGGTATGTTTTTCCATATGTTTGGGGGATCTTTCGTATTCTTTCATATTTTTTCCTAGCTCACACTTGGTTGTCTTTTCCTCGTTGTTTCCGGTTTCACACATGCTGACTCTTCTCAGCCCCTTTTTGGATACTGCTTTTTGCATTTGCACTTTACAAATAGTGATGGCACAAGTTATTTATATGTATACATATATGTATATATTCATTTTCCCTTGAAATGATCTATGAATTGAATGGCACAGACACTTTATATATTTGCATTTTGCACATTTCCATGCCAGTATATATTTTTCGATCATGTGTTTTTCTAGTATATGTGGTTCCTTGGGTGGTCGGCAACACTGATCTAGCAATCCAGCACCTCCTGGAGTACCTATATTATTGGCTGGCTCTTACAAATTAAATTATCACTGGATCAGTGTGCTGACAACCCTGGAACTGACTCTCACTGAGCAGATTTTTGTATATATTGTATTATCATATGGAGGAATTTGTGGATGGCAAGAGGTCAGGGGATCCTCATTGTTTTTAATTGTTTTTCTTTATGATGTTGTTTAAATAAATATGAATTGATATATGGCACAAAGGTGGCGTGAGAAAAAACAATTTTTTTTATTAGAGATTAGAGTGGGACTATTTCTTTTGCTTTTGAATAGATTGTTTTTGGATCGATGATCCTAGTCCCCAGAGAGGATTGTTCCTTACATGGTAATACTGTCAGTGGATCAGACTGGACAGTTAGTAGTTTCTTTTGGGCTTATTCTTTTGAGGAAATAACAAGCCAATATGCGAATGACTTGGTCCTATACCTACAGAGGTGTGGGAGGGGAAAACAGGAGGGAAAGCGGCTTCAGCCAATCAGGCTGCATTGGTTAAGTCTAAAGGGAAAGTAGAGAAGTAAAAAAGGACAACCCAGCATGCCCTGCAACTTCCTCTGTGCAGCAATGTACCAAATAAGAGTCAGGTAAACTGGGGTCATTTATCAACAAGAAAAGTAATAGAGATTTTTTACTTTTGGATTGCCTGGTTAGCATCCTTTTTACTTGTTTACCAGATAAAAATAAATAAGTGATTTTTGATTTTATGCCCGACAGTTACACTTTAAGCACTTTGTCCTCTGCTACAGTATATCTACGTCAGCTGTGGCACCCTCCAAGCCTCAGCCACGTAGATATACTGACCTGCTTGCAGCCCTGTTGTGCATTATCAGGAGCGCTTCAGAGCGCACCTCCCTGCACTGACAGCTGCAATACTGATCGGTGAAAGGGAAAATGTTCCCTTGTAGCCAATTAGAGACCCCCCCCCCCCCCCTGCGGATGAACGATCACTGCTGTAGCAAACAGCGGTGATCCTTCATCTCTTCTCTCGGTGGCCAGATCTGCGGAAAAAAAAATGATTAGAAAGCAGCCTGACTCACCTTATCTCGTTCCAGCGATCAGCCTGCAGCCCGAGCCTCCGATCCCCGCTCGGAACTCAGCCCTGTGCTGCCAGTTACCGGGTCCCGGCTTGATGACGTCATCATGCTGGGACCCGGCTATTCAGCATCACAGGGCTGCGTGCAGAGCGGAGTATCGGAGGCTCGGGCTGCAGGCTGATCGCTGGAACGAGATCAGGTGAGTCAGGCTGCTTTCTGATCATTTTTTATAGCGATCTGGCCACCGGGGGGGGGCTGCCTGGGTGGGGGGTGGGGCATCTGGCTGGCCCTTATGGGGGTGTGTGGACCCCTGGTGGGGGGTAAAATGTGCAGCTAGGGGGATAAAATAAGAGGGGCCACATATTTTAAGTGTAGAATTTTATACTGGGGGCAGATCTGGCTATAATGGTGGAGGGCTCTAATCCTGGGTGCACCCGCTAATCCTGAGGGCGCATCTGGTTATAATGGGGGACCACTATTCCTGGGGACACATTTGGTTATAATGAGGGGCAGCAATCTTGGGGATACATCTGTCTATCTATACTGGGAGGTGCCAGACACAGAGGACACATCAGGCTATACTGGGGGTGACTGATATTGGGGACACATCTGGCTATAGTGGGGGTCTGATACTCGGGACACATTTTGCTATCTATACTGGGGGACATAATACTGGTGACATGTTTTTATCTACTGTGGTACTTTTTATTTTTAAACTGGAATTGATAAAAACTGAGAAAAAATGCATTTTTTTAATTTTTTTCCCATTAAAATGTATACAAAACTTTTTTGGTCGAGGGTCAAAATACCCACCAATGAAAGTCTATTTTGTCCTGAAAAAAATGATACCTAGATCATTTAGGTGTCGTGAGTAGTTATGGCTGATTAAATAGGGACATAGCTAAAACGTCAAACTTGCTCTGGTCCATAAGGGAAAACAAGGTCTGGATGCGAAGTGGTTAAGGACAGTCCCATAAAGCAGCACATTGGTTGTGTCTATTCATTACTCTTGGAACATTACACTGCTCCAGCAATAGAAAACTCTTTATGCAAATGGGCCCAGATGGGTATCCCACTAGATGAGGAAGAGTGGGAGGATTGTCCCTCTACCCCTCCTCTGGTCTCTCCCTGTCCTGATGAAAGGCTCACCCAGATTTACACACTGCTCCAGAGTTATCTTACTCCATCTCCAATAGCCACATTTTCACCCCCAGCCTCTGCTTTATGTCCTAAATGCTTTGTTCCTAGTCCCTCTTTTATCCACCTTATGTGGCAATGCCCTCCCCCGGCAGATGTTTGGAAGCAGGTGACTGGCTACATACTGTATTGTTTGGACTATAACACTCACTTCTTCTCCCCCAAAAGTAGGCAAAAAAGTCACTGCATCTTATAGTCCAAATGCAGGGAGTTCCTGATTTGTGAACGCCTGCCAATACCAACCTCCAACCTGCCGTAATGTCCGGGACTCCCTGTACTGCGTCCATATAGAGGGGGGCATAGAGGGGGACACAGGGGGACACAAAGGGGCATAGAGGAGGACACGGGGACACAAAGGGGCATAGAGGAGGACACAAGGAGGATACAAAGGGGCATAGAGGAGGATACAAGGAGGATACAAAGGGGCATAGAGGAGGACACAAGGAGGACACAAAGGGGCATAGAGGAGGACACAAGGAGGATACAAAGGGGCATAGAGGAGGATACAAGGAGGATACAAAGGGGCATAGAGGAGGATACAAGGAGGATACAAAGGGGCATAGAGGAGGACACAAGGAGGACACAAAAGGGGCATAGAGGAGGACACAAGGAGGATACAAACGGACGTAGAGGAGGACACAAGGATTATACAAAGGGGCATAGAGGAGGATACAAAGGGGCATAGAGGAGGATACAAAGGGGCATAGAGGAGGATACAAAGGGGCATAGAGGAGGATACAAAGGGGCATAGAGGAGGATACAAAGGGGCATAGAGGAGGACACAAAGGGGCATAGAGGAGGACACAAGGGGACACAAAGGGGCATAGAGGAGGATACAAAGAGGACAGAGGCAGACATGGGGGACAGAGGAGGACATAGGGAGACCAGTGGTACAAGGGGGCCTGAGGTACAAAGAAGTTCATAGTCCACGAGATGCCCCTTCCCCATGGATGCACCAGGTTTAGTATATATTTTCCCCTGGTTTTGTCCTCTAATCCTAGGTGCGTCTTATGGTCAGGAGCGTCTTATAGTCTGAAGAATCTGGTACATGATGCGATGGGCTCTCCAGCAGCTCTAGATATTACGCTTTGTGTGCTAAATGTGATGGATGAAGATGTCCCTAAATGTGACAAAGTCTTTCTTGCTGAAACTCTTCTCGCTGCCAAGCAGTGTATTACTTTCTGCTGGTTATCCCCAATCCCCGTCTACATTAGAGGCCGGGAAGACTAGAGTTAGGAAACATTTGCCTTATAACAAGCGGTGTATTACTTTCTGCTGGTTATCCCCAATCCCCCCTACATTAGAGGCCGGGGAGACTAGTTAGGGAGCATTTGCCTTATAACAATCAGTGTATTACTTTCTGCTGGTTATCCCCAATCCCCCCTACATTAGAGGCCGGGAAGACTAGTGTTAGGAAACATTTGCCTTATAACAAGCAGTGTATTACTTTCTGCTGGTTATCCCCAATCCTCCCTACATTAGAGGCCGGGGAGACTAGAGTTAGGGAACATTTGCCTTATGACAAGCAGTGTATTACTTTCTGCTGGTTATCCCCAATCCCCCTACATTAGAGGCCGGGAAGACTAGAGTTAGGAAACATTTGCCTTATAACAAGCAGTGTATTACTTTCTGCTGGTTATCCCCAATCCCCCTACATTAGAGGCCGGGAAGACTAGAGTTAGGAAACATTTGCCTTATAACAAGCAGTGTATTACTTTCTGCTGGTTATCCCCATTCCCCCTACATTAGAGGCCTGGAAGACTAGAGTTAGGAAACATTTGCCGTATAACAAGCAGTGTATTACTTTCTGCTGGTTATCCCCAATCCCCCTACATTAGAGGCCGGGAAGACTAGAGTTAGGAAACATTTCCCTTATAACAAGCAGTGTATTACTTTCTGCTGGTTATCCCCAATCCCCCTACATTAGAGGCCGGGAAGACTAGAGTTAGGGAACATTTGCCTTATAACAAGCAGTGTATTACTTTCTGCTGGTTATCCCCAATCCTCCCTACATTAGAGGCCGGGAAGACTAGAGTTAGGAAACATTTGCCTTATAACAAGCAGTGTATTACTTTCTGCTGGTTATCCCCATTCCCCCTACATTAGAGGCCTGGAAGACTAGAGTTAGGAAACATTTGCCTTATAACAAGCAGTGTATTACTTTCTGCTGGTTATCCCCAATCCCCCTACATTAGAGGCCGGGAAGACTAGAGTTAGGAAACATTTGCCTTATAACAAGCAGTGTATTACTTTCTGCTGGTTATCCCCAATCCCCCCTACATTAGAGGCTGGGAAGACTAGAGTTAGGGAACATTTGCCTTATAACAAGCAGTGTATTACTTTCTGCTGGTTATCCCCAATCCCCCTACATTAGAGGCCGGGAAGACTAGAGTTAGGGAACATTTGCCTTATAACAAGCAGTGTATTACTTTCTGCTGGTTATCCCCAATCCCCCCTACATTAGAGGCCGGGAAGACTAGAGTTAGGGAACATTTGCCTTATAACAAGCAGTGTATTACTTTCTGCTGGTTATCCACAATCCCCCCTACATTAGAGGCCGGGAAGACTAGAGTTAGGAAACATTTGCCTTATAACAAGCGGTGTATTACTTTCTGCTGGTTATCCCCAATCCCCCTACATTAGAGGCCGGGAAGACTAGAGTTAGGAAACATTTGCCTTATAACAAGCAGTGTATTACTTTCTGCTGGTTATCCCCAATCTCCCTACATTAGAGGCCAGGAAGACTAGAGTTAGGAAACATTTGCCTTATAACAAGCAGTGTATTACTTTATGCTGGTTATCCCCAATCCCCCGTACATTAGAGGCCGGGGAGACTAAAGTTAGGAAACATTTGCCTTATAACAAGCAGTGTATTACGTTATGCTGGTTATCCCCAATCCCCCTACATTAGAGGCCGGGAAGACTAGAGTTAGGAAACATTTGCCTTATAACAAGCAGTGTATTACTTTCTGCTGGTTATCCCCAATCCCCCTACATTAGAGGCCTGGAAGACTAGAGTTAGGAAACATTTGCCTTATAACAAGCAGTGTATTACTTTCTGCTGGTTATCCCCAATCCCCCTACATTAGAGGCCGGGAAGACTAGAGTTAGGGAACATTTGCCTTATAACAAGCAGTGTATTACTTTCTGCTGGTTATCCCCAATCCCCCCTACATTAGAGGCCGGGAAGACTAGAGTTAGGGAACATTTGCCTTATAACAAGCAGTGTATTACTTTCTGCTGGTTATCCCCAATCCCCCTACATTAGAGGCCTGGGGTACTAGAGTTAGGAAACATTTGCCTTATAACAAGCAGTGTATTACTTTCTGCTGGTTATCCCCAATCCCCCTACATTAGAGGCCGGGGAGACTAGAGTTAGGGAACATTTGCCTTATAACAAGCGGTGTATTACTTTCTGCTGGTTATCCCCAATCCCCCTACATTAGAGGCCTGGAAGACAAGAGTTAGGAAACATTTGCCTTATAACAAGCAGTGTATTACTTTCTGCTGGTTATCCCCAATCCCCCCTACATTAGAGGCCGGGAAGACTAGAGTTAGGGAACATTTGCCTTATAACAAGCAGTGTATTACTTTCTGCTGGTTATCCCCAATCCCCCTACATTAGAGGCCGGGGAGACTAGAGTTAGGAAACATTTGCCTTATAACAAGCAGTGTATTACTTTCTGCTGATTATCCCCAATCTCCCTACATTAGAGGCCGGGGAGACTAGAGTTAGGAAACATTTGCCTTATAACAAGCAGTGTATTACTTTCTGCTGGTTATCCCCAATCCCCCTACATTAGAGGCCGGGGAGACTAGAGTTAGGGAACATTTGCCTTATAACAAGCGGTGTATTACTTTCTGCTGATTATCCCCAATCTCCCTACATTAGAGGCCGGGGAGACTAGAGTTAGGAAACATTTGCCTTATAACAAGCAGTGTATTACTTTCTGCTGGTTATCCCCAATCCCCCTACATTAGAGGCCGGGGAGACTAGAGTTAGGGAACATTTGCTGTAGAACAAGCGGTGTATTACTTTCTGCTGGTTATCCCCAATCCCCCCTACATTAGAGGCCGGGGAGACTAGAGTTAGGAAACATTTGCCTTATAACAAGCAGTGTATTACTGTCTGCTGGTTATCCCCACTCCCCCTACATTAGAGGCCGGGGGTACTAGAGTTAGGAAACATTTGCCTTATAACAAGCAGTGTATTACTTTCTGCTGGTTATCCCCAATCCCCCCTACATTAGAGGCCTGGAAGACTAGACTTAGGAAACATTTGCCTTATAACAAGCAGTGTATTACTTTCTGCTGGTTATCCCCAATCCCCCTACATTAGAGGCCGGGAAGACTAGAGTTAGGGAACATTTGCCTTATAACAAGCAGTGTATTACTTTCTGCTGGTTATCCCCATTCCCCCCCTACATTAGAGTCCGGGGAGACTAGAGTTAGGGAACATTTGCCTTATAACAAGCGGTGTATTACTTTCTGCTGGTTATCCCCAATCCCCCTACATTAGAGGCCGGGAAGACTAGAGTTAGGAAACATTTGCCTTATAACAAGCAGTGTATTACTTTCTGCTGGTTATCCCCAATCCCCCTACATTAGAGGCCGGGAAGACTAGAGTCAGGAAACATTTGCCTTATAACAAGCAGTGTATTACTTTCTGCTGGTTATCCCCAATCCCCCCTACATTAGAGGCCGGGAAGACTAGAGTCAGGAAACATTTGCCTTATAACAAGCAGTGTATTACTTTCTGCTGGTTATCCCCAATCCCCCTACATTAGAGGCCGGGAAGACTAGAGTTAGGAAACATTTGCCTTATAACAAGCAGTGTATTACTTTCTGCTGGTTATCCCCAATCCCCCCTACATTAGAAGCCGGGGAGACTAGAGTCAGGAAACATTTGCCTTATAACAAGCAGTGTATTACTTTCTGCTGGTTATCCCCAATCCCCCTACATTAGAGGCCTGGAAGACTAGAGTTAGGAAACATTTGCCTTATAACAAGCGGTGTATTACTTTCTGCTGGTTATCCCCAATCCTCCCTACATTAGAGGCCGGGGACACTAGAGTTAGGGAACATTTGCCTTATAACAAGCAGTGTATTACTTTCTGCTGGTTATCCCCAATCCCCCTACATTAGAGGCCTGGAAGACTAGAGTTAGGAAACATTTGCCTTATAACAAGCGGTGTATTACTTTCTGCTGGTTATCCCCAATCCTCCCTACATTAGAGGCCGGGGACACTAGAGTTAGGGAACATTTGCCTTATAACAAGCAGTGTATTACTTTCTTCTGGTTATCCCCAATCCCCCTACATTAGAGGCCGGGAAGACTAGAGTCAGGAAACATTTGCCTTATAACAAGCAGTGTATTACTTTCTGCTGGTTATCCCCAATCCCCCTACATTAGAGGCCGGGAAGACTAGAGTTAGGGAACATTTGCCTTATAACAAGCAGTGTATTACTTTCTGCTGGTTATCCCCAATCTCCCTACATTAGAGGCTGGGAAGACTAGAGTTAGGAAACATTTGCCTTATAACAAGCAGTGTATTACTTTCTGCTGGTTATCCCCAATCCCCCTACATTAGAGGCCTGGAAGACTAGAGTTAGGAAACATTTGCCGTATAACAAGCAGTGTATTACTTTCTGCTGGTTATCCCCAATCCCCCTACATTAGAGGCCGGGAAGACTAGAGTTAGGAAACATTTGCCTTATAACAAGCAGTGTATTACTTTCTGCTGGTTATCCCCAATCCCCCCTACATTAGAAGCCGGGGAGACTAGAGTCAGGAAACATTTGCCTTATAACAAGCAGTGTATTACTTTCTGCTGGTTATCCCCAATCCCCCTACATTAGAGGCCTGGAAGACTAGAGTTAGGAAACATTTGCCGTATAACAAGCAGTGTATTACTTTCTGCTGGTTATCCCCAATCCCCCTACATTAGAGGCCGGGGAGACTAGAGTTAGGAAACATTTGCCTTATAACAAGCAGTGTATTACTTTCTGCTGGTTATCCCCAATCTCCCTACATTATAGGCCGGGGAGACTAGAGTTAGGAAACATTTGCCTTATAACAAGCAGTGTATTACTTTCTGCTGGTTATCCCCAATCCCCCTACATTAGAGGCCGGGAAGACTAGAGTTAGGAAACATTTGCCTTATAACAAGCGGTGTATTACTTTCTGCTGGTTATCCCCAATCCCCCTACATTAGAGGCCGGGAAGACTAGAGTTAGGAAACATTTGCCTTATAACAAGCAGTGTATTACTTTCTGCTGGTTATCCCCAATCCCCCCTACATTAGAGGCCGGGGAGACTAGAGTTAGGAAACATTTGCCTTATAACAAGCAGTGTATTACTTTCTGCTGGTTATCCCCAATCTCCCTACATTATAGGCCGGGAAGACTAGAGTTAGGAAACATTTGCCTTATAACAAGCAGTGTATTACTTTCTGCTGGTTATCCCCAATCCCCCTACATTAGAGGCCGGGGAGACTAGAGTTAGGAAACATTTGCCTTATAACAAGCAGTGTATTACTTTATGCTGGTTATCCCCAATCCCCCCTACATTAGAGGCCGGGAAGACTAGAGTTCGGGAACATTTGCCTTATAACAAGCAGTGTATTACTTTCTGCTGGTTATCCCCAATCCCCCTACATTAGAGGCCGGGAAGACTAGAGTTAGGAAACATTTGCCTTATAACAAGCAGTGTATTACTGTCTGCTGGTTATCCCCACTCCCCCTACATTAGAGGCCGGGGGTACTAGAGTTAGGAAACATTTGCCTTATAACAAGCAGTGTATTACTTTCTGCTGGTTATCCCAAATCCCCCCTACATTAGAGGCCGGGAAGACTAGAGTTAGGGAACATTTGCCTTATAACAAGCAGTGTATTACTTTCTGCTGGTTATCCCCAATCCCCCTACATTGGAGGCCGGGGAGACTAGAGTTAGGAAACATTTGCCTTATAACAAGCAGTGTATTACTTTCTGCTGATTATCCCCAATCTCCCTACATTAGAGGCCGGGGAGACTAGAGTTAGGAAACATTTGCCTTATAACAAGCAGTGTATTACTTTCTGCTGGTTATCCCCAATCCCCCTACATTAGAGGCCGGGAAGACTAGAGTTAGGAAACATTTGCCTTATAACAAGCGGTGTATTACTTTCTGCTGGTTATCCCCATTCCCCCCTACATTAGAGGCCGGGAAGACTAGAGTTAGGGAACATTTGCCTTATAACAAGCAGTGTATTACTTTCTGCTGGTTATCCCCAATCCCCCCTACATTAGAGGCCGGGAAGACTAGAGTTAGGGAACATTTGCCTTATAACAAGCAGTGTATTACTTTCTGCTGGTTATCCCCAATCCCCCTACATTAGAGGCCGGGGAGACTAGAGTTAGGGAACATTTGCTGTATAACAAGCGGTGTATTACTTTCTGCTGGTTATCCCCAATCCCCCCTACATTAGAGGCCGGGGAGACTAGAGTTAGGAAACATTTGCCTTATAACAAGCGGTGTATTACTTTCTGCTGGTTATCCCCAATCCCCCTACATTAGAGGCCGGGAAGACTAGAGTTAGGGAACATTTGCCTTATAACAAGCAGTGTATTACTGTCTGCTGGTTATCCCCAATCCCCCCTACATTAGAGACCTGGAAGACTAGAGTTAGGAAACATTTGCCTTATAACAAGCGGTGTATTACTTTCTGCTGGTTATCCCCAATCCCCCTACATTAGAGGCCGGGAAGACTAGAGTTAGGAAACATTTGCCTTATAACAAGCAGTGTATTACTGTCTCCTGGTTATCCCCAATCACCCCTACATTAGAGGCCTGGAAGACTAGAGTTAGGAAACATTTGCCTTATAACAAGCAGTGTATTACTTTCTGCTGGTTATCCCCAATCCCCCCTACATTAGAGGCCAGGAAGACTAGAGTTAGGGAACATTTGCCTTATAACAAGCGGTGTATTACTTTCTGCTGGTTATCCCCAATCCCCCTACATTAGAGGCCGGGAAGACTAGAGTTAGGAAACATTTGCCTTATAACAAGCGGTGTATTACTTTCTGCTGGTTATCCCCAATCCTCCCTACATTAGAGGCCTGGAAGACTAGAGTTAGGAAACATTTGCCTTATAACAAGCAGTGTATTACTTTCTGCTGGTTATCCCCAATCCCCCCTACATTAGAGGCCGGGAAGACTAGAGTCAGGAAACATTTGCCTTATAACAAGCAGTGTATTACTTTCTGCTGGTTATCCCCAATCCCCCTACATTAGAGGCCGGGAAGACTAGAGTTAGGAAACATTTGCCTTATAACAAGCAGTGTATTACTTTCTGCTGGTTATCCCCAATCCCCCCTACATTAGAAGCCGGGGAGACTAGAGTCAGGAAACATTTGCCTTATAACAAGCAGTGTATTACTGTCTGCTGGTTATCCCCAATCCTCCCTACATTAGAGGCCGGGAAGACTAGAGTTAGGAAACATTTGCCTTATAACAAGCAGTGTATTACTTTCTGCTGGTTATCCCCAATCCCCCTACATTAGAGGCCTGGAAGACTAGAGTTAGGAAACATTTGCCTTATAACAAGCGGTGTATTACTTTCTGCTGGTTATCCCCAATCCTCCCTACATTAGAGGCCGGGGACACTAGAGTTAGGGAACATTTGCCTTATAACAAGCAGTGTATTACTTTCTGCTGGTTATCCCCAATCCCCCTACATTAGAGGCCTGGAAGACTAGAGTTAGGAAACATTTGCCTTATAACAAGCGGTGTATTACTTTCTGCTGGTTATCCCCAATCCTCCCTACATTAGAGGCCGGGGACACTAGAGTTAGGGAACATTTGCCTTATAACAAGCAGTGTATTACTTTCTTCTGGTTATCCCCAATCCCCCTACATTAGAGGCCGGGAAGACTAGAGTCAGGAAACATTTGCCTTATAACAAGCAGTGTATTACTTTCTGCTGGTTATCCCCAATCCCCCTACATTAGAGGCCGGGAAGACTAGAGTTAGGGAACATTTGCCTTATAACAAGCAGTGTATTACTTTCTGCTGGTTATCCCCAATCTCCCTACATTAGAGGCTGGGAAGACTAGAGTTAGGAAACATTTGCCTTATAACAAGCAGTGTATTACTTTCTGCTGGTTATCCCCAATCCCCCTACATTAGAGGCCTGGAAGACTAGAGTTAGGAAACATTTGCCGTATAACAAGCAGTGTATTACTTTCTGCTGGTTATCCCCAATCCCCCTACATTAGAGGCCGGGAAGACTAGAGTTAGGAAACATTTGCCTTATAACAAGCAGTGTATTACTTTCTGCTGGTTATCCCCAATCCCCCCTACATTAGAAGCCGGGGAGACTAGAGTCAGGAAACATTTGCCTTATAACAAGCAGTGTATTACTTTCTGCTGGTTATCCCCAATCCCCCTACATTAGAGGCCTGGAAGACTAGAGTTAGGAAACATTTGCCGTATAACAAGCAGTGTATTACTTTCTGCTGGTTATCCCCAATCCCCCTACATTAGAGGCCGGGGAGACTAGAGTTAGGAAACATTTGCCTTATAACAAGCAGTGTATTACTTTCTGCTGGTTATCCCCAATCTCCCTACATTATAGGCCGGGGAGACTAGAGTTAGGAAACATTTGCCTTATAACAAGCAGTGTATTACTTTCTGCTGGTTATCCCCAATCCCCCTACATTAGAGGCCGGGAAGACTAGAGTTAGGAAACATTTGCCTTATAACAAGCGGTGTATTACTTTCTGCTGGTTATCCCCAATCCCCCTACATTAGAGGCCGGGAAGACTAGAGTTAGGAAACATTTGCCTTATAACAAGCGGTGTATTACTTTCTGCTGGTTATCCCCAATCCCCCTACATTAGAGGCTGGGAAGACTAGAGTTAGGGAACATTTGCCTTATAACAAGCAGTGTATTACTTTCTGCTGGTTATCCCCAATCCCCCCTACATTAGAGGCCGGGAAGACTAGAGTTAGGGAACATTTGCCTTATAACAAGCAGTGTATTACTTTCTGCTGGTTATCCCCAATCCCCCTACATTAGAGGCCGGGGAGACTAGAGTTAGGGAACATTTGCTGTATAACAAGCGGTGTATTACTTTCTGCTGGTTATCCCCAATCCCCCCTACATTAGAGGCCGGGGAGACTAGAGTTAGGAAACATTTGCCTTATAACAAGCAGTGTATTACTGTCTGCTGGTTATCCCCACTCCCCCTACATTAGAGGCCGGGGGTACTAGAGTTAGGAAACATTTGCCTTATAACAAGCAGTGTATTACTTTCTGCTGGTTATCCCCAATCCTCCCTACATTAGAGGCCTGGAAGACTAGAGTTAGGAAACATTTGCCGTATAACAAGCAGTGTATTACTTTCTGCTGGTTATCCCCAATCCCCCTACATTAGAGGCCGGGAAGACTAGAGTTAGGAAACATTTGCCTTATAACAAGCAGTGTATTACTTTCTGCTGGTTATCCCCAATCCCCCCTACATTAGAGGCCGGGGAGACTAGAGTTAGGAAACATTTGCCTTATAACAAGCAGTGTATTACTTTCTGCTGGTTATCCCCAATCTCCCTACATTATAGGCCGGGGAGACTAGAGTTAGGAAACATTTGCCTTATAACAAGCAGTGTATTACTTTCTGCTGGTTATCCCCAATCCCCCCTACATTAGAGGCCGGGGAGACTAGAGTTAGGAAACATTTGCCTTATAACAAGCGGTGTATTACTTTCTGCTGGTTATCCCCAATCCCCCTACATTAGAGGCCGGGAAGACTAGAGTTAGGAAACATTTGCCTTATAACAAGCAGTGTATTACTTTCTGCTGGTTATCCCCAATCCCCCCTACATTAGAGGCCGGGGAGACTAGAGTTAGGAAACATTTGCCTTATAACAAGCAGTGTATTACTTTCTGCTGGTTATCCCCAATCTCCCTACATTATAGGCCGGGAAGACTAGAGTTAGGAAACATTTGCCTTATAACAAGCAGTGTATTACTTTCTGCTGGTTATCCCCAATCCCCCTACATTAGAGGCCGGGGAGACTAGAGTTAGGAAACATTTGCCTTATAACAAGCAGTGTATTACTTTCTGCTGGTTATCCCCAATCCCCCCTACATTAGAGGCCGGGAAGACTAGAGTTCGGGAACATTTGCCTTATAACAAGCAGTGTATTACTTTCTGCTGGTTATCCCCAATCCCCCTACATTAGAGGCCGGGAAGACTAGAGTTAGGAAACATTTGCCTTATAACAAGCAGTGTATTACTGTCTGCTGGTTATCCCCACTCCCCCTACATTAGAGGCCGGGGGTACTAGAGTTAGGAAACATTTGCCTTATAACAAGCAGTGTATTACTTTCTGCTGATTATCCCAAATCCCCCCTACATTAGAGGCCGGGAAGACTAGAGTTAGGGAACATTTGCCTTATAACAAGCAGTGTATTACTTTCTGCTGGTTATCCCCAATCCCCCTACATTAGAGGCCGGGGAGACTAGAGTTAGGAAACATTTGCCTTATAACAAGCAGTGTATTACTTTCTGCTGATTATCCCCAATCTCCCTACATTAGAGGCCGGGGAGACTAGAGTTAGGAAACATTTGCCTTATAACAAGCAGTGTATTACTTTCTGCTGGTTATCCCCAATCCCCCTACATTAGAGGCCGGGAAGACTAGAGTTAGGAAACATTTGCCTTATAACAAGCAGTGTATTACTTTCTGCTGATTATCCCCAATCTCCCTACATTAGAGGCCGGGGAGACTAGAGTTAGGAAACATTTGCCTTATAACAAGCAGTGTATTACTTTCTGCTGGTTATCCCCAATCCCCCTACATTAGAGGCTGGGAAGACTAGAGTTAGGAAACATTTGCCTTATAACAAGCAGTGTATTACTTTCTGCTGGTTATCCCCAATCCCCCCTACATTAGAGTCCGGGGAGACTAGAGTTAGGGAACATTTGCTGTATAACAAGCGGTGTATTACTTTCTGCTGGTTATCCCCAATCCCCCCTACATTAGAGGCCGGGGAGACTAGAGTTAGGAAACATTTGCCTTATAACAAGCAGTGTATTACTGTCTGCTGGTTATCCCCACTCCCCCTACATTAGAGGCCGGGGGTACTAGAGTTAGGAAACATTTGCCTTATAACAAGCAGTGTATTACTTTCTGCTGGTTATCCCCAATCCCCCCTACATTAGAGGCCTGGAAGACTAGACTTAGGAAACATTTGCCTTATAACAAGCGGTGTATTACTTTCTGCTGGTTATCCCCAATCCCCCTACATTAGAGGCCGGGAAGACTAGAGTTAGGGAACATTTGCCTTATAACAAGCAGTGTATTACTTTCTGCTGGTTATCCCCATTCCCCCCTACATTAGAGTCCGGGGAGACTAGAGTTAGGGAACATTTGCCTTATAACAAGCGGTGTATTACTTTCTGCTGGTTATCCCCAATCCCCCTACATTAGAGGCCGGGGAGACTAGAGTTAGGGAACATTTGCCTTATAACAAGCAGTGTATTACTTTCTGCTGGTTATCCCCAATCCCCCTACATTAGAGGCCGGGGACACTAGAGTTAGGGAACATTTGCCTTATAACAAGCAGTGTATTACTTTCTGCTGGTTATCCCCAATCCCCCCTACATTAGAGGCCGGGAAGACTAGAGTTAGGGAACATTTGCCTTATAACAAGCAGTGTATTACTTTCTGCTGGTTATCCCCAATCCCCCCTACATTAGAGACCTGGAAGACTAGAGTTAGGAAACATTTGCCTTATAACAAGCGGTGTATTACTTTCTGCTGGTTATCCCCAATCCCCCTACATTAGAGGCCGGGAAGACTAGAGTTAGGAAACATTTGCCTTATAACAAGCAGTGTATTACTGTCTGCTGGTTATCCCCAATCCCCCCTACATTAGAGGCCTGGAAGACTAGAGTTAGGAAACATTTGCCTTATAACAAGCAGTGTATTACTTTCTGCTGGTTATCCCCAATCCCCCCTACATTAGAGGCCAGGAAGACTAGAGTTAGGGAACATTTGCCTTATAACAAGCGGTGTATTACTTTCTGCTGGTTATCCCCAATCCCCACTACATTAGAGGCCTGGAAACTAGAGTTAGGGAACATTTGCCTTATAACAAGCGGTGTATTACTTTCTGCTGGTTATCCCCAATCCCCCTACATTAGAGGCCGGGAAGACTAGAGTTAGGAAACATTTGCCTTATAACAAGCAGTGTATTACTTTCTGCTGGTTATCCCCAATCCCCCCTACATTAGAGGCCGGGAAGACTAGAGTTAGGAAACATTTGCCTTATAACAAGCAGTGTATTACTTTCTGCTGGTTATCCCCAATCCCCCTACATTAGAGGCCGGGAAGACTAGAGTTAGGAAACATTTGCCTTATAACAAGCAGTGTATTACTTTCTGCTGGTTATCCCCAATCCCCCCTACATTAGAGGCCGGGAAGACTAGAGTTAGGAAACATTTGCCTTATAACAAGCAGTGTATTACTTTCTGCTGGTTATCCCCAATCCCCCTACATTAGAAGCCGGGGAGACTAGAGTCAGGAAACATTTGCCTTATAACAAGCAGTGTATTACTTTCTGCTGGTTATCCCCAATCCCCCTACATTAGAGGCCGGGGAGACTAGAGTTAGGAAACATTTGCCTTATAACAAGCAGTGTATTACTTTCTGCTGATTATCCCCAATCTCCCTACATTAGAGGCCGGGGAGACTAGAGTTAGGAAACATTTGCCTTATAACAAGCAGTGTATTACTTTCTGCTGGTTATCCCCAATCCCCGTCTACATTAGAGGCCGGGAAGACTAGTGTTAGGAAACATTTGCCTTATAACAAGCAGTGTATTACTTTCTGCTGGTTATCCCCAATCCTCCCTACATTAGAGGCCGGGGAGACTAGAGTTAGGGAACATTTGCCTTATGACAAGCAGTGTATTACTTTCTGCTGGTTATCCCCAATCCCCCTACATTAGAGGCCGGGAAGACTAGAGTTAGGAAACATTTGCCTTATAACAAGCAGTGTATTACTTTCTGCTGGTTATCCCCAATCCCCCTACATTAGAGGCCGGGAAGACTAGAGTTAGGAAACATTTGCCTTATAACAAGCAGTGTATTACTTTCTGCTGGTTATCCCCATTCCCCCTACATTAGAGGCCTGGAAGACTAGAGTTAGGAAACATTTGCCGTATAACAAGCAGTGTATTACTTTCTGCTGGTTATCCCCAATCCCCCTACATTAGAGGCCGGGAAGACTAGAGTTAGGAAACATTTGCCTTATAACAAGCAGTGTATTACTTTCTGCTGGTTATCCCCAATCCCCCTACATTAGAGGCCGGGAAGACTAGAGTTAGGGAACATTTGCCTTATAACAAGCAGTGTATTACTTTCTGCTGGTTATCCCCAATCCTCCCTACATTAGAGGCCGGGAAGACTAGAGTTAGGAAACATTTGCCTTATAACAAGCAGTGTATTACTTTCTGCTGGTTATCCCCATTCCCCCTACATTAGAGGCCTGGAAGACTAGAGTTAGGAAACATTTGCCTTATAACAAGCAGTGTATTACTTTCTGCTGGTTATCCCCAATCCCCCTACATTAGAGGCCGGGAAGACTAGAGTTAGGAAACATTTGCCTTATAACAAGCAGTGTATTACTTTCTGCTGGTTATCCCCAATCCCCCCTACATTAGAGGCCGGGAAGACTAGAGTTAGGGAACATTTGCCTTATAACAAGCAGTGTATTACTTTCTGCTGGTTATCCCCAATCCCCCTACATTAGAGGCCGGGAAGACTAGAGTTAGGGAACATTTGCCTTATAACAAGCAGTGTATTACTTTCTGCTGGTTATCCCCAATCCCCCCTACATTAGAGGCCGGGAAGACTAGAGTTAGGGAACATTTGCCTTATAACAAGCAGTGTATTACTTTCTGCTGGTTATCCACAATCCCCCCTACATTAGAGGCCGGGAAGACTAGAGTTAGGAAACATTTGCCTTATAACAAGCGGTGTATTACTTTCTGCTGGTTATCCCCAATCCCCCTACATTAGAGGCCGGGAAGACTAGAGTTAGGAAACATTTGCCTTATAACAAGCAGTGTATTACTTTCTGCTGGTTATCCCCAATCTCCCTACATTAGAGGCCAGGAAGACTAGAGTTAGGAAACATTTGCCTTATAACAAGCAGTGTATTACTTTATGCTGGTTATCCCCAATCCCCCGTACATTAGAGGCCGGGGAGACTAGAGTTAGGAAACATTTGCCTTATAACAAGCAGTGTATTACGTTATGCTGGTTATCCCCAATCCCCCTACATTAGAGGCCGGGAAGACTAGAGTTAGGAAACATTTGCCTTATAACAAGCAGTGTATTACTTTCTGCTGGTTATCCCCAATCCCCCTACATTAGAGGCCTGGAAGACTAGAGTTAGGAAACATTTGCCTTATAACAAGCAGTGTATTACTTTCTGCTGGTTATCCCCAATCCCCCTACATTAGAGGCCGGGAAGACTAGAGTTAGGGAACATTTGCCTTATAACAAGCAGTGTATTACTTTCTGCTGGTTATCCCCAATCCCCCCTACATTAGAGGCCGGGAAGACTAGAGTTAGGGAACATTTGCCTTATAACAAGCAGTGTATTACTTTCTGCTGGTTATCCCCAATCCCCCTACATTAGAGGCCTGGGGTACTAGAGTTAGGAAACATTTGCCTTATAACAAGCAGTGTATTACTTTCTGCTGGTTATCCCCAATCCCCCTACATTAGAGGCCGGGGAGACTAGAGTTAGGGAACATTTGCCTTATAACAAGCGGTGTATTACTTTCTGCTGGTTATCCCCAATCCCCCTACATTAGAGGCCTGGAAGACAAGAGTTAGGAAACATTTGCCTTATAACAAGCAGTGTATTACTTTCTGCTGGTTATCCCCAATCCCCCCTACATTAGAGGCCGGGAAGACTAGAGTTAGGGAACATTTGCCTTATAACAAGCAGTGTATTACTTTCTGCTGGTTATCCCCAATCCCCCTACATTAGAGGCCGGGGAGACTAGAGTTAGGAAACATTTGCCTTATAACAAGCAGTGTATTACTTTCTGCTGATTATCCCCAATCTCCCTACATTAGAGGCCGGGGAGACTAGAGTTAGGAAACATTTGCCTTATAACAAGCAGTGTATTACTTTCTGCTGGTTATCCCCAATCCCCCTACATTAGAGGCCGGGGAGACTAGAGTTAGGGAACATTTGCCTTATAACAAGCGGTGTATTACTTTCTGCTGATTATCCCCAATCTCCCTACATTAGAGGCCGGGGAGACTAGAGTTAGGAAACATTTGCCTTATAACAAGCAGTGTATTACTTTCTGCTGGTTATCCCCAATCCCCCTACATTAGAGGCCGGGGAGACTAGAGTTAGGGAACATTTGCTGTATAACAAGCGGTGTATTACTTTCTGCTGGTTATCCCCAATCCCCCCTACATTAGAGGCCGGGGAGACTAGAGTTAGGAAACATTTGCCTTATAACAAGCAGTGTATTACTGTCTGCTGGTTATCCCCACTCCCCCTACATTAGAGGCCGGGGGTACTAGAGTTAGGAAACATTTGCCTTATAACAAGCAGTGTATTACTTTCTGCTGGTTATCCCCATTCCCCCCCTACATTAGAGTCCGGGGAGACTAGAGTTAGGGAACATTTGCCTTATAACAAGCGGTGTATTACTTTCTGCTGGTTATCCCCAATCCCCCTACATTAGAGACCTGGAAGACTAGAGTTAGGAAACATTTGCCTTATAACAAGCAGTGTATTACTTTCTGCTGGTTATCCCCAATCCCCCTACATTAGAGGCCGGGAAGACTAGAGTTAGGGAACATTTGCCTTATAACAAGCAGTGTATTACTGTCTGCTGGTTATCCCCAATCCCCCCTACATTAGAGACCTGGAAGACTAGAGTTAGGAAACATTTGCCTTATAACAAGCGGTGTATTACTTTCTGCTGGTTATCCCCAATCCCCCTACATTAGAGGCCGGGAAGACTAGAGTTAGGAAACATTTGCCTTATAACAAGCAGTGTATTACTGTCTCCTGGTTATCCCCAATCCCCCCTACATTAGAGGCCTGGAAGACTAGAGTTAGGAAACATTTGCCTTATAACAAGCAGTGTATTACTTTCTGCTGGTTATCCCCAATCCCCCCTACATTAGAGGCCAGGAAGACTAGAGTTAGGGAACATTTGCCTTATAACAAGCGGTGTATTACTTTCTGCTGGTTATCCCCAATCCCCCTACATTAGAGGCCGGGAAGACTAGAGTTAGGAAACATTTGCCTTATAACAAGCGGTGTATTACTTTCTGCTGGTTATCCCCAATCCTCCCTACATTAGAGGCCTGGAAGACTAGAGTTAGGAAACATTTGCCTTATAACAAGCAGTGTATTACTTTCTGCTGGTTATCCCCAATCCCCCCTACATTAGAGGCCGGGAAGACTAGAGTCAGGAAACATTTGCCTTATAACAAGCAGTGTATTACTTTCTGCTGGTTATCCCCAATCCCCCTACATTAGAGGCCGGGAAGACTAGAGTTAGGAAACATTTGCCTTATAACAAGCAGTGTATTACTTTCTGCTGGTTATCCCCAATCCCCCCTACATTAGAAGCCGGGGAGACTAGAGTTAGGAAACATTTGCCTTATAACAAGCAGTGTATTACTGTCTGCTGGTTATCCCCAATCCCCCTACATTAGAGGCCTGGAAGACTAGAGTTAGGAAACATTTGCCTTATAACAAGCGGTGTATTACTTTCTGCTGGTTATCCCCAATCCTCCCTACATTAGAGGCCGGGGACACTAGAGTTAGGGAACATTTGCCTTATAACAAGCAGTGTATTACTTTCTGCTGGTTATCCCCAATCCCCCTACATTAGAGGCCTGGAAGACTAGAGTTAGGAAACATTTGCCTTATAACAAGCGGTGTATTACTTTCTGCTGGTTATCCCCAATCCTCCCTACATTAGAGGCCGGGGACACTAGAGTTAGGGAACATTTGCCTTATAACAAGCAGTGTATTACTTTCTTCTGGTTATCCCCAATCCCCCTACATTAGAGGCCGGGAAGACTAGAGTCAGGAAACATTTGCCTTATAACAAGCAGTGTATTACTTTCTGCTGGTTATCCCCAATCCCCCTACATTAGAGGCCGGGAAGACTAGAGTTAGGGAACATTTGCCTTATAACAAGCAGTGTATTACTTTCTGCTGGTTATCCCCAATCTCCCTACATTAGAGGCTGGGAAGACTAGAGTTAGGAAACATTTGCCTTATAACAAGCAGTGTATTACTTTCTGCTGGTTATCCCCAATCCCCCTACATTAGAGGCCTGGAAGACTAGAGTTAGGAAACATTTGCCGTATAACAAGCAGTGTATTACTTTCTGCTGGTTATCCCCAATCCCCCTACATTAGAGGCCGGGAAGACTAGAGTTAGGAAACATTTGCCTTATAACAAGCAGTGTATTACTGTCTGCTGGTTATCCCCAATCCCCCCTACATTAGAGGCCGGGAAGACTAGAGTTAGGGAACATTTGCCTTATAACAAGCAGTGTATTACTTTCTGCTGGTTATCCCCAATCTCCCTACATTAGAGGCCGGGGAGACTAGAGTTAGGGAACATTTGCCTTATAACAAGCAGTGTATTACTTTCTGCTGGTTATCCCCAATCCCCCCTACATTAGAAGCCGGGGAGACTAGAGTCAGGAAACATTTGCCTTATAACAAGCAGTGTATTACTTTCTGCTGGTTATCCCCAATCCCCCTACATTAGAGGCCTGGAAGACTAGAGTTAGGAAACATTTGCCGTATAACAAGCAGTGTATTACTTTCTGCTGGTTATCCCCAATCCCCCTACATTAGAGGCCGGGGAGACTAGAGTTAGGAAACATTTGCCTTATAACAAGCAGTGTATTACTTTCTACTGGTTATCCCCAATCTCCCTACATTATAGGCCGGGGAGACTAGAGTTAGGAAACATTTGCCTTATAACAAGCAGTGTATTACTTTCTGCTGGTTATCCCCAATCCCCCTACATTAGAGGCCGGGAAGACTAGAGTTAGGAAACATTTGCCTTATAACAAGCGGTGTATTACTTTCTGCTGGTTATCCCCAATCCCCCTACATTAGAGGCCGGGAAGACTAGAGTTAGGAAACATTTGCCTTATAACAAGCAGTGTATTACTTTCTGCTGGTTATCCCCAATCCCCCCTACATTAGAGGCCGGGGAGACTAGAGTTAGGAAACATTTGCCTTATAACAAGCAGTGTATTACTTTCTGCTGGTTATCCCCAATCTCCCTACATTATAGGCCGGGAAGACTAGAGTTAGGAAACATTTGCCTTATAACAAGCAGTGTATTACTTTCTGCTGGTTATCCCCAATCCCCCTACATTAGAGGCCGGGGAGACTAGAGTTAGGAAACATTTGCCTTATAACAAGCAGTGTATTACTTTATGCTGGTTATCCCCAATCCCCCCTACATTAGAGGCCGGGAAGACTAGAGTTCGGGAACATTTGCCTTATAACAAGCAGTGTATTACTTTCTGCTGGTTATCCCCAATCCCCCTACATTAGAGGCCGGGAAGACTAGAGTTAGGAAACATTTGCCTTATAACAAGCAGTGTATTACTGTCTGCTGGTTATCCCCACTCCCCCTACATTAGAGGCCGGGGGTACTAGAGTTAGGAAACATTTGCCTTATAACAAGCAGTGTATTACTTTCTGCTGGTTATCCCAAATCCCCCCTACATTAGAGGCCGGGAAGACTAGAGTTAGGGAACATTTGCCTTATAACAAGCAGTGTATTACTTTCTGCTGGTTATCCCCAATCCCCCTACATTAGAGGCCGGGGAGACTAGAGTTAGGAAACATTTGCCTTATAACAAGCAGTGTATTACTTTCTGCTGATTATCCCCAATCTCCCTACATTAGAGGCCGGGGAGACTAGAGTTAGGAAACATTTGCCTTATAACAAGCAGTGTATTACTTTCTGCTGGTTATCCCCAATCCCCCTACATTAGAGGCCGGGAAGACTAGAGTTAGGAAACATTTGCCTTATAACAAGCGGTGTATTACTTTCTGCTGGTTATCCCCATTCCCCCCTACATTAGAGGCCGGGAAGACTAGAGTTAGGGAACATTTGCCTTATAACAAGCAGTGTATTACTTTCTGCTGGTTATCCCCAATCCCCCCTACATTAGAGGCCGGGAAGACTAGAGTTAGGGAACATTTGCCTTATAACAAGCAGTGTATTACTTTCTGCTGGTTATCCCCAATCCCCCTACATTAGAGGCCGGGGAGACTAGAGTTAAGGAACATTTGCTGTATAACAAGCGGTGTATTACTTTCTGCTGGTTATCCCCAATCCCCCCTACATTAGAGGCCGGGGAGACTAGAGTTAGGAAACATTTGCCTTATAACAAGCAGTGTATTACTGTCTGCTGGTTATCCCCACTCCCCCTACATTAGAGGCCGGGGGTACTAGAGTTAGGAAACATTTGCCTTATAACAAGCAGTGTATTACTTTCTGCTGGTTATCCCCAATCCTCCCTACATTAGAGGCCTGGAAGACTAGAGTTAGGAAACATTTGCCTTATAACAAGCAGTGTATTACTTTCTGCTGGTTATCCCCAATCCCCCTACATTAGAGGCCGGGAAGACTAGAGTTAGGAAACATTTGCCTTATAACAAGCAGTGTATTACTTTCTGCTGGTTATCCCCAATCCCCCCTACATTAGAGGCCGGGGAGACTAGAGTTAGGAAACATTTGCCTTATAACAAGCAGTGTATTACTTTCTGCTGGTTATCCCCAATCTCCCTACATTATAGGCCGGGGAGACTAGAGTTAGGAAACATTTGCCTTATAACAAGCAGTGTATTACTTTCTGCTGGTTATCCCCAATCCCCCCTACATTAGAGGCCGGGGAGACTAGAGTTAGGAAACATTTGCCTTATAACAAGCGGTGTATTACTTTCTGCTGGTTATCCCCAATCCCCCTACATTAGAGGCCGGGAAGACTAGAGTTAGGAAACATTTGCCTTATAACAAGCAGTGTATTACTTTCTGCTGGTTATCCCCAATCCCCCCTACATTAGAGGCCGGGGAGACTAGAGTTAGGAAACATTTGCCTTATAACAAGCAGTGTATTACTTTCTGCTGGTTATCCCCAATCTCCCTACATTATAGGCCGGGAAGACTAGAGTTAGGAAACATTTGCCTTATAACAAGCAGTGTATTACTTTCTGCTGGTTATCCCCAATCCCCCTACATTAGAGGCCGGGAAGACTAGAGTTAGGAAACATTTGCCTTATAACAAGCAGTGTATTACTTTCTGCTGGTTATCCCCAATCCCCCCTACATTAGAGGCCGGGAAGACTAGAGTTCGGGAACATTTGCCTTATAACAAGCAGTGTATTACTTTCTGCTGGTTATCCCCAATCCCCCTACATTAGAGGCCGGGAAGACTAGAGTTAGGAAACATTTGCCTTATAACAAGCAGTGTATTACTGTCTGCTGGTTATCCCCACTCCCCCTACATTAGAGGCCGGGGGTACTAGAGTTAGGAAACATTTGCCTTATAACAAGCAGTGTATTACTTTCTGCTGATTATCCCAAATCCCCCCTACATTAGAGGCCGGGAAGACTAGAGTTAGGGAACATTTGCCTTATAACAAGCAGTGTATTACTTTCTGCTGGTTATCCCCAATCCCCCTACATTAGAGGCCGGGGAGACTAGAGTTAGGAAACATTTGCCTTATAACAAGCAGTGTATTACTTTCTGCTGATTATCCCCAATCTCCCTACATTAGAGGCCGGGGAGACTAGAGTTAGGAAACATTTGCCTTATAACAAGCAGTGTATTACTTTCTGCTGGTTATCCCCAATCCCCCTACATTAGAGGCCGGGAAGACTAGAGTTAGGAAACATTTGCCTTATAACAAGCAGTGTATTACTTTCTGCTGATTATCCCCAATCTCCCTACATTAGAGGCCGGGGAGACTAGAGTTAGGAAACATTTGCCTTATAACAAGCAGTGTATTACTTTCTGCTGGTTATCCCCAATCCCCCTACATTAGAGGCTGGGAAGACTAGAGTTAGGAAACATTTGCCTTATAACAAGCAGTGTATTACTTTCTGCTGGTTATCCCCAATCCCCCCTACATTAGAGTCCGGGGAGACTAGAGTTAGGGAACATTTGCTGTATAACAAGCGGTGTATTACTTTCTGCTGGTTATCCCCAATCCCCCCTACATTAGAGGCCGGGGAGACTAGAGTTAGGAAACATTTGCCTTATAACAAGCAGTGTATTACTGTCTGCTGGTTATCCCCACTCCCCCTACATTAGAGGCCGGGGGTACTAGAGTTAGGAAACATTTGCCTTATAACAAGCAGTGTATTACTTTCTGCTGGTTATCCCCAATCCCCCCTACATTAGAGGCCTGGAAGACTAGACTTAGGAAACATTTGCCTTATAACAAGCGGTGTATTACTTTCTGCTGGTTATCCCCAATCCCCCTACATTAGAGTCCGGGGAGACTAGAGTTAGGGAACATTTGCCTTATAACAAGCGGTGTATTACTTTCTGCTGGTTATCCCCAATCCCCCTACATTAGAGGCCGGGGAGACTAGAGTTAGGGAACATTTGCCTTATAACAAGCAGTGTATTACTTTCTGCTGGTTATCCCCAATCCCCCTACATTAGAGGCCCGGAAGACTAGAGTTAGGGAACATTTGCCTTATAACAAGCAGTGTATTACTTTCTGCTGGTTATCCCCAATCCCCCTACATTAGAGGCCGGGGAGACTAGAGTTAGGGAACATTTGCCTTATAACAAGCAGTGTATTACTTTCTGCTGGTTATCCCCAATCCCCCCTACATTAGAGGCCGGGAAGACTAGAGTTAGGGAACATTTGCCTTATAACAAGCAGTGTATTACTTTCTGCTGGTTATCCCCAATCCCCCCTACATTAGAGACCTGGAAGACTAGAGTTAGGAAACATTTGCCTTATAACAAGCGGTGTATTACTTTCTGCTGGTTATCCCCAATCCCCCTACATTAGAGGCCGGGAAGACTAGAGTTAGGAAACATTTGCCTTATAACAAGCAGTGTATTACTTTCTGCTGGTTATCCCCAATCCCCCCTACATTAGAGGCCAGGAAGACTAGAGTTAGGGAACATTTGCCTTATAACAAGCGGTGTATTACTTTCTGCTGGTTATCCCCAATCCCCCTACATTAGAGGCCGGGAAGACTAGAGTTAGGAAACATTTGCCTTATAACAAGCAGTGTATTACTTTCTGCTGGTTATCCCCAATCCCCCCTACATTAGAGGCCTGGAAACTAGAGTTAGGGAACATTTGCCTTATAACAAGCGGTGTATTACTTTCTGCTGGTTATCCCCAATCCCCCTACATTAGAGGCCGGGAAGACTAGAGTTAGGAAACATTTGCCTTATAACAAGCAGTGTATTACTTTCTGCTGGTTATCCCCAATCCCCCCTACATTAGAGGCCGGGAAGACTAGAGTTAGGAAACATTTGCCTTATAACAAGCAGTGTATTACTTTCTGCTGGTTATCCCCAATCCCCCTACATTAGAGGCCGGGAAGACTAGAGTTAGGAAACATTTGCCTTATAACAAGCAGTGTATTACTTTCTGCTGGTTATCCCCAATCCCCCCTACATTAGAGGCCGGGAAGACTAGAGTTAGGAAACATTTGCCTTATAACAAGCAGTGTATTACTTTCTGCTGGTTATCCCCAATCCCCCTACATTAGAAGCCGGGGAGACTAGAGTCAGGAAACATTTGCCTTATAACAAGCAGTGTATTACTTTCTGCTGGTTATCCCCAATCCCCCCTACATTAGAGGCCGGGGAGACTAGAGTTAGGAAACATTTGCCTTATAACAAGCAGTGTATTACTTTCTGCTGGTTATCCCCAATCCTCCCTACATTAGAGGCCTGGAAGACTAGAGTTAGGAAAAATTTGCCGTATAACAAGCAGTGTATTACTTTCTGCTGGTTATCCCCAATCCCCCTACATTAGAGGCCGGGAAGACTAGAGTTAGGAAACATTTGCCTTATAACAAGCAGTGTATTACTTTCTGCTGGTTATCCCCAATCCCCCCTACATTATAGGCCGGGGAGACTAGAGTTAGGAAACATTTGCCTTATAACAAGCAGTGTATTACTTTCTGCTGGTTATCCCCAATCCCCCCTACATTAGAGGCCGGGGAGACTAGAGTTAGGAAACATTTGCCTTATAACAAGCGGTGTATTACTTTCTGCTGGTTATCCCCAATCCCCCTACATTAGAGGCCGGGAAGACTAGAGTTAGGAAACATTTGCCTTATAACAAGCAGTGTATTACTTTCTGCTGGTTATCCCCAATCCCCCCTACATTAGAGGCCGGGGAGACTAGAGTTAGGAAACATTTGCCTTATAACAAGCAGTGTATTACTTTCTGCTGGTTATCCCCAATCTCCCTACATTATAGGCCGGGAAGACTAGAGTTAGGAAACATTTGCCTTATAACAAGCAGTGTATTACTTTCTGCTGGTTATCCCCAATCCCCCTACATTAGAGGCCGGGGAGACTAGAGTTAGGAAACATTTGCCTTATAACAAGCAGTGTATTACTTTCTGCTGGTTATCCCCAATCCCCCCTACATTAGAGGCCGGGAAGACTAGAGTTCGGGAACATTTGCCTTATAACAAGCAGTGTATTACTTTCTGCTGGTTATCCCCAATCCCCCTACATTAGAGGCCGGGAAGACTAGAGTTCTGAAACATTTGCCTTATAACAAGCAGTGTATTACTGTCTGCTGGTTATCCCCACTCCCCCTACATTAGAGGCCGGGGGTACTAGAGTTAGGAAACATTTGCCTTATAACAAGCAGTGTATTACTTTCTGCTGGTTATCCCAAATCCCCCCTACATTAGAGGCCGGGAAGACTAGAGTTAGGAAACATTTGCCTTATAACAAGCAGTGTATTACTGTCTGCTGGTTATCCCCAATCCCCCTACATTAGAGGCCGGGGGTACATTTGCCTTATAACAAGCAGTGTATTACGGTACTTTCTGCTGGTTATCCCCAATCCCCCCTACATTAGAGGCCTGGAAGACTAGAGTTAGGAAACATTTGCCTTATAACAAGCAGTGTATTACTTTCTGCTGGTTATCCCCAATCTCCCTACATTATAGGCCGGGGAGACTAGAGTTAGGGAACATTTGCCTTATAACAAGCGGTGTATTACTTTCTGCTGATTATCCCCAATCCCCCCTACATTAGAGACCTGGAAGACTAGAGTTAGGAAACATTTGCCTTATAACAAGCAGTGTATTACTTTCTGCTGGTTATCCCCAATCCCCCCTACATTAGAGGCCGGGAAGACTAGAGTTAGGGAACATTTGCCTTATAACAAGCAGTGTATTACTTTCTGCTGGTTATCCCCAATCCCCCTACATTAGAGGCCTGGGGTACTAGAGTTAGGAAACATTTGCCTTATAACAAGCAGTGTATTACTTTCTGCTGGTTATCCCCAATCCCCCTACATTAGAGGCCTGGAAGACTAGAGTTAGGAAACATTTGCCTTATAACAAGCAGTGTATTACTGTCTGCTGGTTATCCCCAATCCCCCTACATTAGAGGCCGGGGGTACATTTGCCTTATAACAAGCAGTGTATTACTTTCTGCTGGTTATCCCCAATCCCCCCTACATTAGAGGCCTGGAAGACTAGAGTTAGGAAACATTTGCCTTATAACAAGCAGTGTATTACTGTCTGCTGGTTATCCCCAATCCCCCTACATTAGAGGCCGGGGGTACTAGAGTTAGGAAACATTTGCCTTATAACAAGCAGTGTATTACTTTCTGCTGGTTATCCCCAATCCCCCTACATTAGAGGCCGGGAAGACTAGAGTTAGGGAACATTTGCCTTATAACAAGCAGTGTATTACTTTCTGCTGGTTGTCCCCAATCCCCCTACATTAGAGGCCGGGAAGACTAGAGTCAGGAAACATTTGCCTTATAACAAGCAGTGTATTACTTTCTGCTGGTTATCCCCAATCCCCCTACATTAGAGGCCGGGGAGACTAGAGTTAGGAAACATTTGCCTTATAACAAGCGGTGTATTACTTTCTGCTGGTCATCCCCAATCCCCCTACATTAGAGGCCGGGAAGACTAGGGTTAGGAAACATTTGCCTTATAACAAGCAGTGTATTACTTTCTGCTGGTTATCCCCAATCCCCCTACATTAGAGGCCGGGGAGACTAGAGTTAGGAAACATTTGCCTTATAACAAGCGGTGTATTACTTTCTGCTGGTCATCCCCAATCCCCCTACATTAGAGGCCGGGAAGACTAGGGTTAGGAAACATTTGCCTTATAACAAGCGGTGTATTACTTTCTGCTGGTTACCCCAATCCCCCTACATTAGAGGCCGGGAAGACTAGAGTTAGGGAGCATTTGCCTTATAACAAGCAGTGTATTACTTTCTGCTGGTTATCCCCAATCCCCCCTACATTAGAGGCCTGGAAGACTAGAGTTAGGAAACATTTGCCTTATAACAAGTGGTGTATTACTTTCTGCTGGTTATCCCCAATCCCCCCTACATTAGAGGCCGGGAGGACTAGAGTTAGGAAACATTTGCCTTATAACAAGCAGTGTATTACTTTCTGCTGGTTATCCCCAATCCCCCCTACATTAGAGGCCGGGAAGACTAGAGTTCGGGAACATTTGCCTTATAACAAGCAGTGTATTACTTTCTGCTGGTTATCCCCAATCCCCCCTACATTAGAGGCCGGGAAGACTAGAGTTAGGAAACATTTGCCTTATAACAAGCAGTGTATTACTGTCTGCTGGTTATCCCCACTCCCCCTACATTAGAGGCCGGGGGTACTAGAGTTAGGAAACATTTGCCTTATAACAAGCGGTGTATTACTTTCTGCTGGTTATCCCCAATCCCCCTACATTAGAGGCCGGGAAGACTAGAGTTAGGAAACATTTGCCTTATAACAAGCAGTGTATTACTTTCTGCTGGTTATCCCCAATCCCCCCTACATTAGAGGCCGGGGAGACTAGAGTTAGGAAACATTTGCCTTATAACAAGCAGTGTATTACTTTCTGCTGGTTATCCCCAATCTCCCTACATTATAGGCCGGGAAGACTAGAGTTAGGAAACATTTGCCTTATAACAAGCAGTGTATTACTTTCTGCTGGTTATCCCCAATCCCCCTACATTAGAGGCCGGGGAGACTAGAGTTAGGAAACATTTGCCTTATAACAAGCAGTGTATTACTTTCTGCTGGTTATCCCCAATCCCCCCTACATTAGAGGCCGGGAAGACTAGAGTTCGGGAACATTTGCCTTATAACAAGCAGTGTATTACTTTCTGCTGGTTATCCCCAATCCCCCTACATTAGAGGCCGGGAAGACTAGAGTTAGGAAACATTTGCCTTATAACAAGCAGTGTATTACTGTCTGCTGGTTATCCCCACTCCCCCTAATTAGAGGCCGGGGGTACTAGAGTTAGGAAACATTTGCCTTATAACAAGCAGTGTATTACTTTCTGCTGGTTATCCCAAATCCCCCCTACATTAGAGGCCGGGAAGACTAGAGTTAGGAAACATTTGCCTTATAACAAGCGGTGTATTACTTTCTGCTGGTTATCCCCAATCTCCCTACATTATTGGCCGGGGAGACTAGAGTTAGGGAACATTTGCCTTATAACAAGCGGTGTATTACTTTCTGCTGATTATCCCCAATCCCCCCTACATTAGAGACCTGGAAGACTAGAGTTAGGGAACATTTGCCTTATAACAAGCAGTGTATTACTTTCTGCTGGTTATCCCCAATCCCCCTACATTAGAGGCCTGGGGTACTAGAGTTAGGAAACATTTGCCTTATAACAAGCAGTGTATTACTTTCTGCTGGTTATCCCCAATCCCCCTACATTAGAGGCCTGGAAGACTAGAGTTAGGAAACATTTGCCTTATAACAAGCAGTGTATTACTGTCTGCTGGTTATCCCCAATCCCCCTACATTAGAGGCCGGGGGTACATTTGCCTTATAACAAGCAGTGTATTACGGTACTTTCTGCTGGTTATCCCCAATCCCCCCTACATTAGAGGCCTGGAAGACTAGAGTTAGGAAACATTTGCCTTATAACAAGCAGTGTATTACTGTCTGCTGGTTATCCCCAATCCCCCTACATTAGAGGCCGGGGGTACTAGAGTTAGGAAACATTTGCCTTATAACAAGCAGTGTATTACTTTCTGCTGGTTATCCCCAATCCCCCTACATTAGAGGCCGGGAAGACTAGAGTTAGGGAACATTTGCCTTATAACAAGCAGTGTATTACTTTCTGCTGGTTGTCCCCAATCCCCCTACATTAGAGGCCGGGAAGACTAGAGTCAGGAAACATTTGCCTTATAACAAGCAGTGTATTACTTTCTGCTGGTTATCCCCAATCCCCCTACATTAGAGGCCGGGGAGACTAGAGTTAGGAAACATTTGCCTTATAACAAGCGGTGTATTACTTTCTGCTGGTCATCCCCAATCCCCCTACATTAGAGGCCGGGAAGACTAGGGTTAGGAAACATTTGCCTTATAACAAGCAGTGTATTACTTTCTGCTGGTTATCCCCAATCCCCCTACATTAGAGGCCGGGGAGACTAGAGTTAGGAAACATTTGCCTTATAACAAGCGGTGTATTACTTTCTGCTGGTCATCCCCAATCCCCCTACATTAGAGGCCGGGAAGACTAGGGTTAGGAAACATTTGCCTTATAACAAGCGGTGTATTACTTTCTGCTGGTTACCCCAATCCCCCTACATTAGAGGCCGGGAAGACTAGAGTTAGGGAGCATTTGCCTTATAACAAGCAGTGTATTACTTTCTGCTGGTTATCCCCAATCCCCCCTACATTAGAGGCCTGGAAGACTAGAGTTAGGAAACATTTGCCTTATAACAAGTGGTGTATTACTTTCTGCTGGTTATCCCCAATCCCCCCTACATTAGAGGCCGGGAGGACTAGAGTTAGGAAACATTTGCCTTATAACAAGCAGTGTATTACTTTCTGCTGGTTATCCCCAATCCCCCCTACATTAGAGGCCGGGAAGACTAGAGTTCGGGAACATTTGCCTTATAACAAGCAGTGTATTACTTTCTGCTGGTTATCCCCAATCCCCCCTACATTAGAGGCCGGGAAGACTAGAGTTAGGAAACATTTGCCTTATAACAAGCAGTGTATTACTGTCTGCTGGTTATCCCCACTCCCCCTACATTAGAGGCCGGGGGTACTAGAGTTAGGAAACATTTGCCTTATAACAAGCAGTGTATTACTTTCTGCTGGTTATCCACAATCCCCCCTACATTAGAGGCCGGGAAGACTAGAGTTAGGAAACATTTGCCTTATAACAAGCAGTGTATTACTTTCTGCTGGTTATCCACAATCCCCCTACATTAGAGGCCGGGAAGACTAGAGTTAGGGAACATTTGCCTTATAACAAGCAGTGTATTACTTTCTGCTGGTTATCCCCAATCCCCCTACATTAGAGGCCGGGAAGACTAGAGTTAGGAAACATTTGCCTTATAACAAGCGGTGTATTACTTTCTGCTGGTTATCCCCAATCCCCCTACATTAGAGGCCGGGAAGACTAGAGTTAGGAAACATTTGCCTTATAACAAGCGGTGTATTACTTTCTGCTGGTTATCCCCAATCTCCCTACATTATAGGCCGGGAAGACTAGAGTTAGGAAACATTTGCCTTATAACAAGCAGTGTATTACTTTCTGCTGGTTATCCCCAATCCCCCTACATTAGAGGCCGGGGAGACTAGAGTTAGGAAACATTTGCCTTAAAACAAGCAGTGTATTACTTTCTGCTGGTTATCCCCAATCCCCCCTACATTAGAGGCCGGGAAGACTAGAGTTCGGGAACATTTGCCTTATAACAAGCAGTGTATTACTTTCTGCTGGTTATCCCCAATCCCCCTACATTAGAGGCCGGGAAGACTAGAGTTAGGAAACATTTGCCTTATAACAAGCAGTGTATTACTGTCTGCTGGTTATCCCCACTCCCCCTACATTAGAGGCCGGGGGTACTAGAGTTAGGAAACATTTGCCTTATAACAAGCAGTGTATTACTTTCTGCTGGTTATCCCCAATCCCCCTACATTAGAGGCCTGGAAGACTAGAGTTAGGAAACATTTGCCTTATAACAAGCGGTGTATTACTTTCTGCTGGTTATCCCCAATCTCCCTACATTATAGGCCGGGAAGACTAGAGTCAGGAAACATTTGCCTTATAACAAGCAGTGTATTACTTTCTGCTGGTTATCCCCAATCCCCCCTACATTAGAGGCCGGGAAGACTAGAGTTAGGGAACATTTGCCTTATAACAAGCAGTGTTACTTTCTGCTGGTTATCCCCATCCCCCCCTACATTAGAGGCCGGGGAGACTAGAGTTAGGGAACATTTGCCTTATAACAAGCGGTGTATTACTTTCTGCTGGTTATCCCCAATCCCCCCTACATTAGAGACCTGGAAGACTAGAGTTAGGAAACATTTGCCTTATAACAAGCAGTGTATTACTTTCTGCTGGTTATCCCCAATCCCCCCTACATTAGAGGCCGGGAAGACTAGAGTTAGGGAACATTTGCCTTATAACAAGCAGTGTATTACTTTCTGCTGGTTATCCCCAATCCCCCTACATTAGAGGCCTGGGGTACTAGAGTTAGGAAACATTTGCCTTATAACAAGCAGTGTATTACTTTCTGCTGGTTATCCCCAATCCCCCTACATTAGAGGCCGGGAAGACTAGAGTTAGGGAACATTTGCCTTATAACAAGCAGTGTATTACTTTCTGCTGGTTGTCCCCAATCCCCCTACATTAGAGGCCGGGAAGACTAGAGTCAGGAAACATTTGCCTTATAACAAGCAGTGTATTACTTTCTGCTGGTTATCCCCAATCCCCCTACATTAGAGGCCGGGGAGACTAGAGTTAGGAAACATTTGCCTTATAACAAGCGGTGTATTACTTTCTGCTGGTCATCCCCAATCCCCCTACATTAGAGGCCGGGAAGACTAGGGTTAGGAAACATTTGCCTTATAACAAGCAGTGTATTACTTTCTGCTGGTTATCCCCAATCCCCCTACATTAGAGGCCGGGGAGACTAGAGTTAGGAAACATTTGCCTTATAACAAGCGGTGTATTACTTTCTGCTGGTCATCCCCAATCCCCCTACATTAGAGGCCGGGAAGACTAGGGTTAGGAAACATTTGCCTTATAACAAGCGGTGTATTACTTTCTGCTGGTTACCCCAATCCCCCTACATTAGAGGCCGGGAAGACTAGAGTTAGGGAGCATTTGCCTTATAACAAGCAGTGTATTACTTTCTGCTGGTTATCCCCAATCCCCCCTACATTAGAGGCCTGGAAGACTAGAGTTAGGAAACATTTGCCTTATAACAAGTGGTGTATTACTTTCTGCTGGTTATCCCCAATCCCCCCTACATTAGAGGCCGGGAGGACTAGAGTTAGGAAACATTTGCCTTATAACAAGCAGTGTATTACTTTCTGCTGGTTATCCCCAATCCCCCCTACATTAGAGGCCGGGAAGACTAGAGTTCGGGAACATTTGCCTTATAACAAGCAGTGTATTACTTTCTGCTGGTTATCCCCAATCCCCCCTACATTAGAGGCCGGGAAGACTAGAGTTAGGAAACATTTGCCTTATAACAAGCAGTGTATTACTGTCTGCTGGTTATCCCCACTCCCCCTACATTAGAGGCCGGGGGTACTAGAGTTAGGAAACATTTGCCTTATAACAAGCAGTGTATTACTTTCTGCTGGTTATCCACAATCCCCCCTACATTAGAGGCCGGGAAGACTAGAGTTAGGAAACATTTGCCTTATAACAAGCAGTGTATTACTTTCTGCTGGTTATCCACAATCCCCCCTACATTAGAGGCCGGGAAGACTAGAGTTAGGGAACATTTGCCTTATAACAAGCAGTGTATTACTTTCTGCTGGTTATCCCCAATCCCCCTACATTAGAGGCCGGGAAGACTAGAGTTAGGAAACATTTGCCTTATAACAAGCGGTGTATTACTTTCTGCTGGTTATCCCCAATCCCCCTACATTAGAGGCCGGGAAGACTAGAGTTAGGAAACATTTGCCTTATAACAAGCAGTGTATTACTTTCTGCTGGTTATCCCCAATCTCCCTACATTAGAGGCCAGGAAGACTAGAGTTAGGAAACATTTGCCTTATAACAAGCAGTGTATTACTTTCTGCTGGTTATCCCCAATCCCCCGTACATTAGAGTCCGGGTAGACTAGAGTTAGGAAACATTTGCCTTATAACAAGCAGTGTATTACGTTCTGCTGGTTATCCCCAATCCCCCTACATTAGAGGCCGGGAAGACTAGAGTTAGGAAACATTTGCCTTATAACAAGCAGTGTATTACTTTCTGCTGGTTATCCCCAATCCCCCTACATTAGAGGCCTGGAAGACTAGAGTTAGGAAACATTTGCCTTATAACAAGCAGTGTATTACTTTCTGCTGGTTATCCCCAATCCCCCTACATTAGAGGCCGGGAAGACTAGAGTTAGGGAACATTTGCCTTATAACAAGCAGTGTATTACTTTCTGCTGGTTATCCCCAATCCCCCTACATTAGAGGCCTGGGGTACTAGAGTTAGGAAACATTTGCCTTATAACAAGCAGTGTATTACTTTCTGCTGGTTATCGCCAATCCCCCTACATTAGAGGCCTGGAAGACTAGAGTTAGGAAACATTTGCCTTATAACAAGCAGTGTATTACTTTCTGCTGGTTATCCCCAATCCCCCTACATTAGAGGCCTGGAAGACAAGAGTTAGGAAACATTTGCCTTATAACAAGCAGTGTATTACTTTCTGCTGGTTATCCCCAATCCCCCCTACATTAGAGGCCGGGAAGACTAGAGTTAGGGAACATTTGCCTTATAACAAGCAGTGTATTACTTTCTGCTGATTATCCCCAATCTCCCTACATTAGAGGCCGGGGAGACTAGAGTTAGGAAACATTTGCCTTATAACAAGCAGTGTATTACTTTCTGCTGATTATCCCCAATCTCCCTACATTAGAGGCCGGGGAGACTAGAGTTAGGAAACATTTGCCTTATAACAAGCAGTGTATTACTTTCTGCTGGTTATCCCCAATCCCCCTACATTAGAGGCCGGGAAGACTAGAGTTAGGAAACATTTGCCTTATAACAAGCGGTGTATTACTTTCTGCTGGTTATCCCCATTCCCCCCTACATTAGAGGCCGGGAAGACTAGAGTTAGGGAACATTTGCCTTATAACAAGCAGTGTATTACTTTCTGCTGGTTATCCCCAATCCCCCCTACATTAGAGGCCGGGAAGACTAGAGTTAGGGAACATTTGCCTTATAACAAGCAGTGTATTACTTTCTGCTGGTTATCCCCAATCCCCCTACATTAGAGGCCTGGGGTACTAGAGTTAGGAAACATTTGCCTTATAACTAACAGTGTATTACTTTCTGCTGGTTATCGCCAATCCCCCTACATTAGAGGCCTGGAAGACTAGAGTTAGGAAACATTTGCCTTATAACAAGCAGTGTATTACTTTCTGCTGGTTATCCCCAATCCCCCTACATTAGAGGCCTGGAAGACAAGAGTTAGGAAACATTTGCCTTATAACAAGCAGTGTATTACTTTCTGCTGGTTATCCCCAATCCCCCCTACATTAGAGGCCGGGAAGACTAGAGTTAGGGAACATTTGCCTTATAACAAGCAGTGTATTACTTTCTGCTGATTATCCCCAATCTCCCTACATTAGAGGCCGGGGAGACTAGAGTTAGGAAACATTTGCCTTATAACAAGCAGTGTATTACTTTCTGCTGATTATCCCCAATCTCCCTACATTAGAGGCCGGGGAGACTAGAGTTAGGAAACATTTGCCTTATAACAAGCAGTGTATTACTTTCTGCTGGTTATCCCCAATCCCCCTACATTAGAGGCCGGGAAGACTAGAGTTAGGAAACATTTGCCTTATAACAAGCGGTGTATTACTTTCTGCTGGTTATCCCCATTCCCCCCTACATTAGAGGCCGGGAAGACTAGAGTTAGGGAACATTTGCCTTATAACAAGCAGTGTATTACTTTCTGCTGGTTATCCCCAATCCCCCCTACATTAGAGGCCGGGAAGACTAGAGTTAGGGAACATTTGCCTTATAACAAGCAGTGTATTACTTTCTGCTGGTAATCCCCAATCCCCCTACATTAGAGGCCGGGGAGACTAGAGTTAGGGAACATTTGCTGTATAACAAGCGGTGTATTACTTTCTGCTGGTTATCACCAATCCCCCCTACATTAGAGGCCGGGGAGACTAGAGTTAGGAAACATTTGCCTTATAACAAGCAGTGTATTACTTTCTGCTGGTTATCCCCAATCCCCCCTACATTAGAGGCCTGGAAGACTAGACTTAGGAAACATTTGCCTTATAACAAGCGGTGTATTACTTTCTGCTGGTTATCCCCAATCCCCCTACATTAGAGGCCGGGAAGACTAGAGTTAGGAAACATTTGCCTTATAACAAGCAGTGTATTACTTTCTGCTGGTTATCCCCATTCCCCCCTACATTAGAGGCCGGGGAGACTAGAGTTAGGGAACATTTGCCTTATAACAAGCGGTGTATTACTTTCTGCTGGTTATCCCCAATCCCCCCTACATTAGAGGCCGGGGACACTAGAGTTAGGGAACATTTGCCTTATAACAAGCAGTGTATTACTTTCTGCTGGTTATCCCCAATCCCCCCTACATTAGAGACCTGGAAGACTAGAGTTAGGAAACATTTGCCTTATAACAAGCGGTGTATTACTTTCTGCTGGTTATCCCCAATCCCCCTACATTAGAGGCCGGGAAGACTAGAGTTAGGAAACATTTGCCTTATAACAAGCAGTGTATTACTGTCTGCTGGTTATCCCCAATCCCCCCTACATTAGAGGCCTGGAAGACTAGAGTTAGGAAACATTTGCCTTATAACAAGCAGTGTATTACTTTCTGCTGGTTATCCCCAATCCCCCCTACATTAGAGGCGGGGAGGACTAGAGTTAGGAAACATTTGCCTTATAACAAGCAGTGTATTACTTTCTGCTGGTTATCCCCAATCCCCCTACATTAGAGGCCGGGAAGACTAGAGTTAGGAAACATTTGCCTTATAACAAGCAGTGTATTACTTTCTGCTGGTTATCCCCAATCCCCCTACATTAGAGGCCGGGAAGACTAGAGTTAGGAAACATTTGCCTTATAACAAGCAGTGTATTACTTTCTGCTGATTATCCCCAATCTCCCTACATTAGAGGCCGGGGAGACTAGAGTTAGGAAACATTTGCCTTATAACAAGCAGTGTATTACTTTCTGCTGGTTATCCCCAATCCCCCCTACATTAGAGGCCGGGGAGACTAGAGTTAGGAAACATTTGCCTTATAACAAGCAGTGTATTACTTTCTGCTGGTTATCCCCAATCCCCCCTACATTAGAGGCCGGGGAGACTAGAGTTAGGAAACATTTGCCTTATAACAAGCAGTGTATTACTTTCTGCTGGTTATCCCCAATCCCCCCTACATTAGAGGCCGGGGAGACTAGAGTTAGGAAACATTTGCCTTATAACAAGCGGTGTATTACTTTCTGCTGGTTATCCCCAATCCCCCTACATTAGAGGCCGGGGAGACTAGAGTTAGGAAACATTTGCCTTATAACAAGCAGTGTATTACTTTCTGCTGGTTATCCCCAATCCCCCTACATTAGAGGCCGGGAAGACTAGAGTTAGGAAACATTTGCCTTATAACAAGCAGTGTATTACTTTCTGCTGGTTATCCCCAATCCCCCCTACATTAGAGGCCGGGAAGACTAGAGTTAGGGAACATTTGCCTTATAACAAGCAGTGTATTACTTTCTGCTGGTTATCCCCAATCCCCCTACATTAGAGGCCGGGAAGACTAGAGTTAGGAAACATTTGCCTTATAACAAGCAGTGTATTACTGTCTGCTGGTTATCCCCAATCCCCCTACATTAGAGGCCGGGGAGACTAGAGTTAGGAAACATTTGCCTTATAACAAGCAGTGTATTACTTTCTGCTGGTTATCCCCAATCTCCCTACATTATAGGCCGGGAAGACTAGAGTTAGGAAACATTTGCCTTATAACAAGCAGTGTATTACTTTCTGCTTGTTATCCCCAATCCCCCTACATTAGAGGCCGGGGAGACTAGAGTTAGGAAACATTTGCCTTATAACAAGCAGTGTATTACTTTCTGCTGGTTATCCCCAATCCCCCCTACATTAGAGGCCGGGAAGACTAGAGTTCGGGAACATTTGCCTTATAACAAGCAGTGTATTACTTTCTGCTGGTTATCCCCAATCCCCCTACATTAGAGGCCTGGAAGACTAGAGTTAGGAAACATTTGCCTTATAACAAGCGGTGTATTACTTTCTGCTGGTTATCCCCAATCTCCCTACATTATAGGCCGGGAAGACTAGAGTCAGGAAACATTTGCCTTATAACAAGCAGTGTATTACTTTCTGCTGGTTATCCCCAATCCCCCCTACATTAGAGGCCGGGAAGACTAGAGTTAGGGAACATTTGCCTTATAACAAGCAGTGTATTACTTTCTGCTGGTTATCCCCATTCCCCCCTACATTAGAGGCCGGGGAGACTAGAGTTAGGGAACATTTGCCTTATAACAAGCGGTGTATTACTTTCTGCTGGTTATCCCCAATCCCCCCTACATTAGAGACCTGGAAGACTAGAGTTAGGAAACATTTGCCTTATAACAAGCAGTGTATTACTTTCTGCTGGTTATCCCCAATCCCCCCTACATTAGAGGCCGGGAAGACTAGAGTTAGGGAACATTTGCCTTATAACAAGCAGTGTATTACTTTCTGCTGGTTATCCCCAATCCCCCTACATTAGAGGCCTGGGGTACTAGAGTTAGGAAACATTTGCCTTATAACAAGCAGTGTATTACTTTCTGCTGGTTATCCCCAATCCCCCTACATTAGAGGCCGGGGAGACTAGAGTTAGGAAACATTTGCCTTATAACAAGCAGTGTATTACTTTCTGCTGGTTATCCCCAATCCCCCCTACATTAGAGGCCGGGAAGACTAGAGTTCGGGAACATTTGCCTTATAACAAGCAGTGTATTACTTTCTGCTGGTTATCCCCAATCCCCCTACATTAGAGGCCTGGAAGACTAGAGTTAGGAAACATTTGCCTTATAACAAGCGGTGTATTACTTTCTGCTGGTTATCCCCAATCTCCCTACATTATAGGCCGGGAAGACTAGAGTTAGGAAACATTTGCCTTATAACAAGCAGTGTATTACTTTCTGCTGGTTATCCCCAATCCCCCTACATTAGAGGCCTGGAAGACTAGAGTTAGGAAACATTTGCCTTATAACAAGCAGTGTATTACTGTCTGCTGGTTATCCCCACTCCCCCTACATTAGAGGCCGGGGGTACTAGAGTTAGGAAACATTTGCCTTATAACAAGCAGTGTATTACTTTCTGCTGATTATCCCAAATCCCCCCTACATTAGAGGCCGGGAAGACTAGAGTTAGGGAACATTTGCCTTATAACAAGCAGTGTATTACTTTCTGCTGGTTATCCCCAATCCCCCTACATTAGAGGCCGGGGAGACTAGAGTTAGGAAACATTTGCCTTATAACAAGCAGTGTATTACTTTCTGCTGATTATCCCCAATCTCCCTACATTAGAGGCCGGGGAGACTAGAGTTAGGAAACATTTGCCTTATAACAAGCAGTGTATTACTTTCTGCTGGTTATCCCCAATCCCCCTACATTAGAGGCCGGGAAGACTAGAGTTAGGAAACATTTGCCTTATAACAAGCAGTGTATTACTTTCTGCTGATTATCCCCAATCTCCCTACATTAGAGGCCGGGGAGACTAGAGTTAGGAAACATTTGCCTTATAACAAGCAGTGTATTACTTTCTGCTGGTTATCCCCAATCCCCCTACATTAGAGGCTGGGAAGACTAGAGTTAGGAAACATTTGCCTTATAACAAGCAGTGTATTACTTTCTGCTGGTTATCCCCAATCCCCCCTACATTAGAGTCCGGGGAGACTAGAGTTAGGGAACATTTGCTGTATAACAAGCGGTGTATTACTTTCTGCTGGTTATCCCCAATCCCCCCTACATTAGAGGCCGGGGAGACTAGAGTTAGGAAACATTTGCCTTATAACAAGCAGTGTATTACTGTCTGCTGGTTATCCCCACTCCCCCTACATTAGAGGCCGGGGGTACTAGAGTTAGGAAACATTTGCCTTATAACAAGCAGTGTATTACTTTCTGCTGGTTATCCCCAATCCCCCCTACATTAGAGGCCTGGAAGACTAGACTTAGGAAACATTTGCCTTATAACAAGCGGTGTATTACTTTCTGCTGGTTATCCCCAATCCCCCTACATTAGAGGCCGGGAAGACTAGAGTTAGGGAACATTTGCCTTATAACAAGCAGTGTATTACTTTCTGCTGGTTATCCCCATTCCCCCCTACATTAGAGTCCGGGGAGACTAGAGTTAGGGAACATTTGCCTTATAACAAGCGGTGTATTACTTTCTGCTGGTTATCCCCAATCCCCCTACATTAGAGGCCGGGGAGACTAGAGTTAGGGAACATTTGCCTTATAACAAGCAGTGTATTACTTTCTGCTGGTTATCCCCAATCCCCCTACATTAGAGGCCGGGGACACTAGAGTTAGGGAACATTTGCCTTATAACAAGCAGTGTATTACTTTCTGCTGGTTATCCCCAATCCCCCCTACATTAGAGGCCGGGAAGACTAGAGTTAGGGAACATTTGCCTTATAACAAGCAGTGTATTACTTTCTGCTGGTTATCCCCAATCCCCCCTACATTAGAGACCTGGAAGACTAGAGTTAGGAAACATTTGCCTTATAACAAGCGGTGTATTACTTTCTGCTGGTTATCCCCAATCCCCCTACATTAGAGGCCGGGAAGACTAGAGTTAGGAAACATTTGCCTTATAACAAGCAGTGTATTACTGTCTGCTGGTTATCCCCAATCCCCCCTACATTAGAGGCCTGGAAGACTAGAGTTAGGAAACATTTGCCTTATAACAAGCAGTGTATTACTTTCTGCTGGTTATCCCCAATCCCCCCTACATTAGAGGCCAGGAAGACTAGAGTTAGGGAACATTTGCCTTATAACAAGCGGTGTATTACTTTCTGCTGGTTATCCCCAATCCCCACTACATTAGAGGCCTGGAAACTAGAGTTAGGGAACATTTGCCTTATAACAAGCGGTGTATTACTTTCTGCTGGTTATCCCCAATCCCCCTACATTAGAGGCCGGGAAGACTAGAGTTAGGAAACATTTGCCTTATAACAAGCAGTGTATTACTTTCTGCTGGTTATCCCCAATCCCCCCTACATTAGAGGCCGGGAAGACTAGAGTTAGGAAACATTTGCCTTATAACAAGCAGTGTATTACTTTCTGCTGGTTATCCCCAATCCCCCTACATTAGAGGCCGGGAAGACTAGAGTTAGGAAACATTTGCCTTATAACAAGCAGTGTATTACTTTCTGCTGGTTATCCCCAATCCCCCCTACATTAGAGGCCGGGAAGACTAGAGTTAGGAAACATTTGCCTTATAACAAGCAGTGTATTACTTTCTGCTGGTTATCCCCAATCCCCCTACATTAGAAGCCGGGGAGACTAGAGTCAGGAAACATTTGCCTTATAACAAGCAGTGTATTACTTTCTGCTGGTTATCCCCAATCCCCCTACATTAGAGGCCGGGGAGACTAGAGTTAGGAAACATTTGCCTTATAACAAGCAGTGTATTACTTTCTGCTGATTATCCCCAATCTCCCTACATTAGAGGCCGGGGAGACTAGAGTTAGGAAACATTTGCCTTATAACAAGCAGTGTATTACTTTCTGCTGGTTATCCCCAATCCCCGTCTACATTAGAGGCCGGGAAGACTAGTGTTAGGAAACATTTGCCTTATAACAAGCAGTGTATTACTTTCTGCTGGTTATCCCCAATCCTCCCTACATTAGAGGCCGGGGAGACTAGAGTTAGGGAACATTTGCCTTATGACAAGCAGTGTATTACTTTCTGCTGGTTATCCCCAATCCCCCTACATTAGAGGCCGGGAAGACTAGAGTTAGGAAACATTTGCCTTATAACAAGCAGTGTATTACTTTCTGCTGGTTATCCCCAATCCCCCTACATTAGAGGCCGGGAAGACTAGAGTTAGGAAACATTTGCCTTATAACAAGCAGTGTATTACTTTCTGCTGGTTATCCCCATTCCCCCTACATTAGAGGCCTGGAAGACTAGAGTTAGGAAACATTTGCCGTATAACAAGCAGTGTATTACTTTCTGCTGGTTATCCCCAATCCCCCTACATTAGAGGCCGGGAAGACTAGAGTTAGGAAACATTTGCCTTATAACAAGCAGTGTATTACTTTCTGCTGGTTATCCCCAATCCCCCTACATTAGAGGCCGGGAAGACTAGAGTTAGGGAACATTTGCCTTATAACAAGCAGTGTATTACTTTCTGCTGGTTATCCCCAATCCTCCCTACATTAGAGGCCGGGAAGACTAGAGTTAGGAAACATTTGCCTTATAACAAGCAGTGTATTACTTTCTGCTGGTTATCCCCATTCCCCCTACATTAGAGGCCTGGAAGACTAGAGTTAGGAAACATTTGCCTTATAACAAGCAGTGTATTACTTTCTGCTGGTTATCCCCAATCCCCCTACATTAGAGGCCGGGAAGACTAGAGTTAGGAAACATTTGCCTTATAACAAGCAGTGTATTACTTTCTGCTGGTTATCCCCAATCCCCCCTACATTAGAGGCCGGGAAGACTAGAGTTAGGGAACATTTGCCTTATAACAAGCAGTGTATTACTTTCTGCTGGTTATCCCCAATCCCCCTACATTAGAGGCCGGGAAGACTAGAGTTAGGGAACATTTGCCTTATAACAAGCAGTGTATTACTTTCTGCTGGTTATCCCCAATCCCCCCTACATTAGAGGCCGGGAAGACTAGAGTTAGGGAACATTTGCCTTATAACAAGCAGTGTATTACTTTCTGCTGGTTATCCACAATCCCCCCTACATTAGAGGCCGGGAAGACTAGAGTTAGGAAACATTTGCCTTATAACAAGCGGTGTATTACTTTCTGCTGGTTATCCCCAATCCCCCTACATTAGAGGCCGGGAAGACTAGAGTTAGGAAACATTTGCCTTATAACAAGCAGTGTATTACTTTCTGCTGGTTATCCCCAATCTCCCTACATTAGAGGCCAGGAAGACTAGAGTTAGGAAACATTTGCCTTATAACAAGCAGTGTATTACTTTATGCTGGTTATCCCCAATCCCCCGTACATTAGAGGCCGGGGAGACTAGAGTTAGGAAACATTTGCCTTATAACAAGCAGTGTATTACGTTATGCTGGTTATCCCCAATCCCCCTACATTAGAGGCCGGGAAGACTAGAGTTAGGAAACATTTGCCTTATAACAAGCAGTGTATTACTTTCTGCTGGTTATCCCCAATCCCCCTACATTAGAGGCCTGGAAGACTAGAGTTAGGAAACATTTGCCTTATAACAAGCAGTGTATTACTTTCTGCTGGTTATCCCCAATCCCCCTACATTAGAGGCCGGGAAGACTAGAGTTAGGGAACATTTGCCTTATAACAAGCAGTGTATTACTTTCTGCTGGTTATCCCCAATCCCCCCTACATTAGAGGCCGGGAAGACTAGAGTTAGGGAACATTTGCCTTATAACAAGCAGTGTATTACTTTCTGCTGGTTATCCCCAATCCCCCTACATTAGAGGCCTGGGGTACTAGAGTTAGGAAACATTTGCCTTATAACAAGCAGTGTATTACTTTCTGCTGGTTATCCCCAATCCCCCTACATTAGAGGCCGGGGAGACTAGAGTTAGGGAACATTTGCCTTATAACAAGCGGTGTATTACTTTCTGCTGGTTATCCCCAATCCCCCTACATTAGAGGCCTGGAAGACAAGAGTTAGGAAACATTTGCCTTATAACAAGCAGTGTATTACTTTCTGCTGGTTATCCCCAATCCCCCCTACATTAGAGGCCGGGAAGACTAGAGTTAGGGAACATTTGCCTTATAACAAGCAGTGTATTACTTTCTGCTGGTTATCCCCAATCCCCCTACATTAGAGGCCGGGGAGACTAGAGTTAGGAAACATTTGCCTTATAACAAGCAGTGTATTACTTTCTGCTGATTATCCCCAATCTCCCTACATTAGAGGCCGGGGAGACTAGAGTTAGGAAACATTTGCCTTATAACAAGCAGTGTATTACTTTCTGCTGGTTATCCCCAATCCCCCTACATTAGAGGCCGGGGAGACTAGAGTTAGGGAACATTTGCCTTATAACAAGCGGTGTATTACTTTCTGCTGATTATCCCCAATCTCCCTACATTAGAGGCCGGGGAGACTAGAGTTAGGAAACATTTGCCTTATAACAAGCAGTGTATTACTTTCTGCTGGTTATCCCCAATCCCCCTACATTAGAGGCCGGGGAGACTAGAGTTAGGGAACATTTGCTGTATAACAAGCGGTGTATTACTTTCTGCTGGTTATCCCCAATCCCCCCTACATTAGAGGCCGGGGAGACTAGAGTTAGGAAACATTTGCCTTATAACAAGCAGTGTATTACTGTCTGCTGGTTATCCCCACTCCCCCTACATTAGAGGCCGGGGGTACTAGAGTTAGGAAACATTTGCCTTATAACAAGCAGTGTATTACTTTCTGCTGGTTATCCCCATTCCCCCCCTACATTAGAGTCCGGGGAGACTAGAGTTAGGGAACATTTGCCTTATAACAAGCGGTGTATTACTTTCTGCTGGTTATCCCCAATCCCCCTACATTAGAGACCTGGAAGACTAGAGTTAGGAAACATTTGCCTTATAACAAGCAGTGTATTACTTTCTGCTGGTTATCCCCAATCCCCCTACATTAGAGGCCGGGAAGACTAGAGTTAGGGAACATTTGCCTTATAACAAGCAGTGTATTACTGTCTGCTGGTTATCCCCAATCCCCCCTACATTAGAGACCTGGAAGACTAGAGTTAGGAAACATTTGCCTTATAACAAGCGGTGTATTACTTTCTGCTGGTTATCCCCAATCCCCCTACATTAGAGGCCGGGAAGACTAGAGTTAGGAAACATTTGCCTTATAACAAGCAGTGTATTACTGTCTCCTGGTTATCCCCAATCCCCCCTACATTAGAGGCCTGGAAGACTAGAGTTAGGAAACATTTGCCTTATAACAAGCAGTGTATTACTTTCTGCTGGTTATCCCCAATCCCCCCTACATTAGAGGCCAGGAAGACTAGAGTTAGGGAACATTTGCCTTATAACAAGCGGTGTATTACTTTCTGCTGGTTATCCCCAATCCCCCTACATTAGAGGCCGGGAAGACTAGAGTTAGGAAACATTTGCCTTATAACAAGCGGTGTATTACTTTCTGCTGGTTATCCCCAATCCTCCCTACATTAGAGGCCTGGAAGACTAGAGTTAGGAAACATTTGCCTTATAACAAGCAGTGTATTACTTTCTGCTGGTTATCCCCAATCCCCCCTACATTAGAGGCCGGGAAGACTAGAGTCAGGAAACATTTGCCTTATAACAAGCAGTGTATTACTTTCTGCTGGTTATCCCCAATCCCCCTACATTAGAGGCCGGGAAGACTAGAGTTAGGAAACATTTGCCTTATAACAAGCAGTGTATTACTTTCTGCTGGTTATCCCCAATCCCCCCTACATTAGAAGCCGGGGAGACTAGAGTTAGGAAACATTTGCCTTATAACAAGCAGTGTATTACTGTCTGCTGGTTATCCCCAATCCCCCTACATTAGAGGCCTGGAAGACTAGAGTTAGGAAACATTTGCCTTATAACAAGCGGTGTATTACTTTCTGCTGGTTATCCCCAATCCTCCCTACATTAGAGGCCGGGGACACTAGAGTTAGGGAACATTTGCCTTATAACAAGCAGTGTATTACTTTCTGCTGGTTATCCCCAATCCCCCTACATTAGAGGCCTGGAAGACTAGAGTTAGGAAACATTTGCCTTATAACAAGCGGTGTATTACTTTCTGCTGGTTATCCCCAATCCTCCCTACATTAGAGGCCGGGGACACTAGAGTTAGGGAACATTTGCCTTATAACAAGCAGTGTATTACTTTCTTCTGGTTATCCCCAATCCCCCTACATTAGAGGCCGGGAAGACTAGAGTCAGGAAACATTTGCCTTATAACAAGCAGTGTATTACTTTCTGCTGGTTATCCCCAATCCCCCTACATTAGAGGCCGGGAAGACTAGAGTTAGGGAACATTTGCCTTATAACAAGCAGTGTATTACTTTCTGCTGGTTATCCCCAATCTCCCTACATTAGAGGCTGGGAAGACTAGAGTTAGGAAACATTTGCCTTATAACAAGCAGTGTATTACTTTCTGCTGGTTATCCCCAATCCCCCTACATTAGAGGCCTGGAAGACTAGAGTTAGGAAACATTTGCCGTATAACAAGCAGTGTATTACTTTCTGCTGGTTATCCCCAATCCCCCTACATTAGAGGCCGGGAAGACTAGAGTTAGGAAACATTTGCCTTATAACAAGCAGTGTATTACTGTCTGCTGGTTATCCCCAATCCCCCCTACATTAGAGGCCGGGAAGACTAGAGTTAGGGAACATTTGCCTTATAACAAGCAGTGTATTACTTTCTGCTGGTTATCCCCAATCTCCCTACATTAGAGGCCGGGGAGACTAGAGTTAGGGAACATTTGCCTTATAACAAGCAGTGTATTACTTTCTGCTGGTTATCCCCAATCCCCCCTACATTAGAAGCCGGGGAGACTAGAGTCAGGAAACATTTGCCTTATAACAAGCAGTGTATTACTTTCTGCTGGTTATCCCCAATCCCCCTACATTAGAGGCCTGGAAGACTAGAGTTAGGAAACATTTGCCGTATAACAAGCAGTGTATTACTTTCTGCTGGTTATCCCCAATCCCCCTACATTAGAGGCCGGGGAGACTAGAGTTAGGAAACATTTGCCTTATAACAAGCAGTGTATTACTTTCTACTGGTTATCCCCAATCTCCCTACATTATAGGCCGGGGAGACTAGAGTTAGGAAACATTTGCCTTATAACAAGCAGTGTATTACTTTCTGCTGGTTATCCCCAATCCCCCTACATTAGAGGCCGGGAAGACTAGAGTTAGGAAACATTTGCCTTATAACAAGCGGTGTATTACTTTCTGCTGGTTATCCCCAATCCCCCTACATTAGAGGCCGGGAAGACTAGAGTTAGGAAACATTTGCCTTATAACAAGCAGTGTATTACTTTCTGCTGGTTATCCCCAATCCCCCCTACATTAGAGGCCGGGGAGACTAGAGTTAGGAAACATTTGCCTTATAACAAGCAGTGTATTACTTTCTGCTGGTTATCCCCAATCTCCCTACATTATAGGCCGGGAAGACTAGAGTTAGGAAACATTTGCCTTATAACAAGCAGTGTATTACTTTCTGCTGGTTATCCCCAATCCCCCTACATTAGAGGCCGGGGAGACTAGAGTTAGGAAACATTTGCCTTATAACAAGCAGTGTATTACTTTATGCTGGTTATCCCCAATCCCCCCTACATTAGAGGCCGGGAAGACTAGAGTTCGGGAACATTTGCCTTATAACAAGCAGTGTATTACTTTCTGCTGGTTATCCCCAATCCCCCTACATTAGAGGCCGGGAAGACTAGAGTTAGGAAACATTTGCCTTATAACAAGCAGTGTATTACTGTCTGCTGGTTATCCCCACTCCCCCTACATTAGAGGCCGGGGGTACTAGAGTTAGGAAACATTTGCCTTATAACAAGCAGTGTATTACTTTCTGCTGGTTATCCCAAATCCCCCCTACATTAGAGGCCGGGAAGACTAGAGTTAGGGAACATTTGCCTTATAACAAGCAGTGTATTACTTTCTGCTGGTTATCCCCAATCCCCCTACATTAGAGGCCGGGGAGACTAGAGTTAGGGAACATTTGCCTTATAACAAGCAGTGTATTACTTTCTGCTGGTTATCCCCAATCCCCCTACATTAGAGGCCGGGGAGACTAGAGTTAGGAAACATTTGCCTTATAACAAGCAGTGTATTACTTTCTGCTGGTTATCCCCAATCCCCCTACATTAGAGGCCGGGAAGACTAGAGTTAGGAAACATTTGCCTTATAACAAGCGGTGTATTACTTTCTGCTGGTTATCCCCATTCCCCCCTACATTAGAGGCCGGGAAGACTAGAGTTAGGGAACATTTGCCTTATAACAAGCAGTGTATTACTTTCTGCTGGTTATCCCCAATCCCCCCTACATTAGAGGCCGGGAAGACTAGAGTTAGGGAACATTTGCCTTATAACAAGCAGTGTATTACTTTCTGCTGGTTATCCCCAATCCCCCTACATTAGAGGCCGGGGAGACTAGAGTTAAGGAACATTTGCTGTATAACAAGCGGTGTATTACTTTCTGCTGGTTATCCCCAATCCCCCCTACATTAGAGGCCGGGGAGACTAGAGTTAGGAAACATTTGCCTTATAACAAGCAGTGTATTACTGTCTGCTGGTTATCCCCACTCCCCCTACATTAGAGGCCGGGGGTACTAGAGTTAGGAAACATTTGCCTTATAACAAGCAGTGTATTACTTTCTGCTGGTTATCCCCAATCCTCCCTACATTAGAGGCCTGGAAGACTAGAGTTAGGAAACATTTGCCTTATAACAAGCAGTGTATTACTTTCTGCTGGTTATCCCCAATCCCCCTACATTAGAGGCCGGGAAGACTAGAGTTAGGAAACATTTGCCTTATAACAAGCAGTGTATTACTTTCTGCTGGTTATCCCCAATCCCCCCTACATTAGAGGCCGGGGAGACTAGAGTTAGGAAACATTTGCCTTATAACAAGCAGTGTATTACTTTCTGCTGGTTATCCCCAATCTCCCTACATTATAGGCCGGGGAGACTAGAGTTAGGAAACATTTGCCTTATAACAAGCAGTGTATTACTTTCTGCTGGTTATCCCCAATCCCCCCTACATTAGAGGCCGGGGAGACTAGAGTTAGGAAACATTTGCCTTATAACAAGCGGTGTATTACTTTCTGCTGGTTATCCCCAATCCCCCTACATTAGAGGCCGGGAAGACTAGAGTTAGGAAACATTTGCCTTATAACAAGCAGTGTATTACTTTCTGCTGGTTATCCCCAATCCCCCCTACATTAGAGGCCGGGGAGACTAGAGTTAGGAAACATTTGCCTTATAACAAGCAGTGTATTACTTTCTGCTGGTTATCCCCAATCTCCCTACATTATAGGCCGGGAAGACTAGAGTTAGGAAACATTTGCCTTATAACAAGCAGTGTATTACTTTCTGCTGGTTATCCCCAATCCCCCTACATTAGAGGCCGGGAAGACTAGAGTTAGGAAACATTTGCCTTATAACAAGCAGTGTATTACTTTCTGCTGGTTATCCCCAATCCCCCCTACATTAGAGGCCGGGAAGACTAGAGTTCGGGAACATTTGCCTTATAACAAGCAGTGTATTACTTTCTGCTGGTTATCCCCAATCCCCCTACATTAGAGGCCGGGAAGACTAGAGTTAGGAAACATTTGCCTTATAACAAGCAGTGTATTACTGTCTGCTGGTTATCCCCACTCCCCCTACATTAGAGGCCGGGGGTACTAGAGTTAGGAAACATTTGCCTTATAACAAGCAGTGTATTACTTTCTGCTGATTATCCCAAATCCCCCCTACATTAGAGGCCGGGAAGACTAGAGTTAGGGAACATTTGCCTTATAACAAGCAGTGTATTACTTTCTGCTGGTTATCCCCAATCCCCCTACATTAGAGGCCGGGGAGACTAGAGTTAGGAAACATTTGCCTTATAACAAGCAGTGTATTACTTTCTGCTGATTATCCCCAATCTCCCTACATTAGAGGCCGGGGAGACTAGAGTTAGGAAACATTTGCCTTATAACAAGCAGTGTATTACTTTCTGCTGGTTATCCCCAATCCCCCTACATTAGAGGCCGGGAAGACTAGAGTTAGGAAACATTTGCCTTATAACAAGCAGTGTATTACTTTCTGCTGATTATCCCCAATCTCCCTACATTAGAGGCCGGGGAGACTAGAGTTAGGAAACATTTGCCTTATAACAAGCAGTGTATTACTTTCTGCTGGTTATCCCCAATCCCCCTACATTAGAGGCTGGGAAGACTAGAGTTAGGAAACATTTGCCTTATAACAAGCAGTGTATTACTTTCTGCTGGTTATCCCCAATCCCCCCTACATTAGAGTCCGGGGAGACTAGAGTTAGGGAACATTTGCTGTATAACAAGCGGTGTATTACTTTCTGCTGGTTATCCCCAATCCCCCCTACATTAGAGGCCGGGGAGACTAGAGTTAGGAAACATTTGCCTTATAACAAGCAGTGTATTACTGTCTGCTGGTTATCCCCACTCCCCCTACATTAGAGGCCGGGGGTACTAGAGTTAGGAAACATTTGCCTTATAACAAGCAGTGTATTACTTTCTGCTGGTTATCCCCAATCCCCCCTACATTAGAGGCCTGGAAGACTAGACTTAGGAAACATTTGCCTTATAACAAGCGGTGTATTACTTTCTGCTGGTTATCCCCAATCCCCCTACATTAGAGTCCGGGGAGACTAGAGTTAGGGAACATTTGCCTTATAACAAGCGGTGTATTACTTTCTGCTGGTTATCCCCAATCCCCCTACATTAGAGGCCGGGGAGACTAGAGTTAGGGAACATTTGCCTTATAACAAGCAGTGTATTACTTTCTGCTGGTTATCCCCAATCCCCCTACATTAGAGGCCCGGAAGACTAGAGTTAGGGAACATTTGCCTTATAACAAGCAGTGTATTACTTTCTGCTGGTTATCCCCAATCCCCCTACATTAGAGGCCGGGGAGACTAGAGTTAGGGAACATTTGCCTTATAACAAGCAGTGTATTACTTTCTGCTGGTTATCCCCAATCCCCCCTACATTAGAGGCCGGGAAGACTAGAGTTAGGGAACATTTGCCTTATAACAAGCAGTGTATTACTTTCTGCTGGTTATCCCCAATCCCCCCTACATTAGAGACCTGGAAGACTAGAGTTAGGAAACATTTGCCTTATAACAAGCGGTGTATTACTTTCTGCTGGTTATCCCCAATCCCCCTACATTAGAGGCCGGGAAGACTAGAGTTAGGAAACATTTGCCTTATAACAAGCAGTGTATTACTTTCTGCTGGTTATCCCCAATCCCCCCTACATTAGAGGCCAGGAAGACTAGAGTTAGGGAACATTTGCCTTATAACAAGCGGTGTATTACTTTCTGCTGGTTATCCCCAATCCCCCTACATTAGAGGCCGGGAAGACTAGAGTTAGGAAACATTTGCCTTATAACAAGCAGTGTATTACTTTCTGCTGGTTATCCCCAATCCCCCCTACATTAGAGGCCTGGAAACTAGAGTTAGGGAACATTTGCCTTATAACAAGCGGTGTATTACTTTCTGCTGGTTATCCCCAATCCCCCTACATTAGAGGCCGGGAAGACTAGAGTTAGGAAACATTTGCCTTATAACAAGCAGTGTATTACTTTCTGCTGGTTATCCCCAATCCCCCCTACATTAGAGGCCGGGAAGACTAGAGTTAGGAAACATTTGCCTTATAACAAGCAGTGTATTACTTTCTGCTGGTTATCCCCAATCCCCCTACATTAGAGGCCGGGAAGACTAGAGTTAGGAAACATTTGCCTTATAACAAGCAGTGTATTACTTTCTGCTGGTTATCCCCAATCCCCCCTACATTAGAGGCCGGGAAGACTAGAGTTAGGAAACATTTGCCTTATAACAAGCAGTGTATTACTTTCTGCTGGTTATCCCCAATCCCCCTACATTAGAAGCCGGGGAGACTAGAGTCAGGAAACATTTGCCTTATAACAAGCAGTGTATTACTTTCTGCTGGTTATCCCCAATCCCCCCTACATTAGAGGCCGGGGAGACTAGAGTTAGGAAACATTTGCCTTATAACAAGCAGTGTATTACTTTCTGCTGGTTATCCCCAATCCTCCCTACATTAGAGGCCTGGAAGACTAGAGTTAGGAAAAATTTGCCGTATAACAAGCAGTGTATTACTTTCTGCTGGTTATCCCCAATCCCCCTACATTAGAGGCCGGGAAGACTAGAGTTAGGAAACATTTGCCTTATAACAAGCAGTGTATTACTTTCTGCTGGTTATCCCCAATCCCCCCTACATTATAGGCCGGGGAGACTAGAGTTAGGAAACATTTGCCTTATAACAAGCAGTGTATTACTTTCTGCTGGTTATCCCCAATCCCCCCTACATTAGAGGCCGGGGAGACTAGAGTTAGGAAACATTTGCCTTATAACAAGCGGTGTATTACTTTCTGCTGGTTATCCCCAATCCCCCTACATTAGAGGCCGGGAAGACTAGAGTTAGGAAACATTTGCCTTATAACAAGCAGTGTATTACTTTCTGCTGGTTATCCCCAATCCCCCCTACATTAGAGGCCGGGGAGACTAGAGTTAGGAAACATTTGCCTTATAACAAGCAGTGTATTACTTTCTGCTGGTTATCCCCAATCTCCCTACATTATAGGCCGGGAAGACTAGAGTTAGGAAACATTTGCCTTATAACAAGCAGTGTATTACTTTCTGCTGGTTATCCCCAATCCCCCTACATTAGAGGCCGGGGAGACTAGAGTTAGGAAACATTTGCCTTATAACAAGCAGTGTATTACTTTCTGCTGGTTATCCCCAATCCCCCCTACATTAGAGGCCGGGAAGACTAGAGTTCGGGAACATTTGCCTTATAACAAGCAGTGTATTACTTTCTGCTGGTTATCCCCAATCCCCCTACATTAGAGGCCGGGAAGACTAGAGTTAGGAAACATTTGCCTTATAACAAGCAGTGTATTACTGTCTGCTGGTTATCCCCACTCCCCCTACATTAGAGGCCGGGGGTACTAGAGTTAGGAAACATTTGCCTTATAACAAGCAGTGTATTACTTTCTGCTGGTTATCCCAAATCCCCCCTACATTAGAGGCCGGGAAGACTAGAGTTAGGAAACATTTGCCTTATAACAAGCAGTGTATTACTGTCTGCTGGTTATCCCCAATCCCCCTACATTAGAGGCCGGGGGTACATTTGCCTTATAACAAGCAGTGTATTACGGTACTTTCTGCTGGTTATCCCCAATCCCCCCTACATTAGAGGCCTGGAAGACTAGAGTTAGGAAACATTTGCCTTATAACAAGCAGTGTATTACTTTCTGCTGGTTATCCCCAATCTCCCTACATTATAGGCCGGGGAGACTAGAGTTAGGGAACATTTGCCTTATAACAAGCGGTGTATTACTTTCTGCTGATTATCCCCAATCCCCCCTACATTAGAGACCTGGAAGACTAGAGTTAGGAAACATTTGCCTTATAACAAGCAGTGTATTACTTTCTGCTGGTTATCCCCAATCCCCCCTACATTAGAGGCCGGGAAGACTAGAGTTAGGGAACATTTGCCTTATAACAAGCAGTGTATTACTTTCTGCTGGTTATCCCCAATCCCCCTACATTAGAGGCCTGGGGTACTAGAGTTAGGAAACATTTGCCTTATAACAAGCAGTGTATTACTTTCTGCTGGTTATCCCCAATCCCCCTACATTAGAGGCCTGGAAGACTAGAGTTAGGAAACATTTGCCTTATAACAAGCAGTGTATTACTGTCTGCTGGTTATCCCCAATCCCCCTACATTAGAGGCCGGGGGTACATTTGCCTTATAACAAGCAGTGTATTACTTTCTGCTGGTTATCCCCAATCCCCCCTACATTAGAGGCCTGGAAGACTAGAGTTAGGAAACATTTGCCTTATAACAAGCAGTGTATTACTGTCTGCTGGTTATCCCCAATCCCCCTACATTAGAGGCCGGGGGTACTAGAGTTAGGAAACATTTGCCTTATAACAAGCAGTGTATTACTTTCTGCTGGTTATCCCCAATCCCCCTACATTAGAGGCCGGGAAGACTAGAGTTAGGGAACATTTGCCTTATAACAAGCAGTGTATTACTTTCTGCTGGTTGTCCCCAATCCCCCTACATTAGAGGCCGGGAAGACTAGAGTCAGGAAACATTTGCCTTATAACAAGCAGTGTATTACTTTCTGCTGGTTATCCCCAATCCCCCTACATTAGAGGCCGGGGAGACTAGAGTTAGGAAACATTTGCCTTATAACAAGCGGTGTATTACTTTCTGCTGGTCATCCCCAATCCCCCTACATTAGAGGCCGGGAAGACTAGGGTTAGGAAACATTTGCCTTATAACAAGCAGTGTATTACTTTCTGCTGGTTATCCCCAATCCCCCTACATTAGAGGCCGGGGAGACTAGAGTTAGGAAACATTTGCCTTATAACAAGCGGTGTATTACTTTCTGCTGGTCATCCCCAATCCCCCTACATTAGAGGCCGGGAAGACTAGGGTTAGGAAACATTTGCCTTATAACAAGCGGTGTATTACTTTCTGCTGGTTACCCCAATCCCCCTACATTAGAGGCCGGGAAGACTAGAGTTAGGGAGCATTTGCCTTATAACAAGCAGTGTATTACTTTCTGCTGGTTATCCCCAATCCCCCCTACATTAGAGGCCTGGAAGACTAGAGTTAGGAAACATTTGCCTTATAACAAGTGGTGTATTACTTTCTGCTGGTTATCCCCAATCCCCCCTACATTAGAGGCCGGGAGGACTAGAGTTAGGAAACATTTGCCTTATAACAAGCAGTGTATTACTTTCTGCTGGTTATCCCCAATCCCCCCTACATTAGAGGCCGGGAAGACTAGAGTTCGGGAACATTTGCCTTATAACAAGCAGTGTATTACTTTCTGCTGGTTATCCCCAATCCCCCCTACATTAGAGGCCGGGAAGACTAGAGTTAGGAAACATTTGCCTTATAACAAGCAGTGTATTACTGTCTGCTGGTTATCCCCACTCCCCCTACATTAGAGGCCGGGGGTACTAGAGTTAGGAAACATTTGCCTTATAACAAGCGGTGTATTACTTTCTGCTGGTTATCCCCAATCCCCCTACATTAGAGGCCGGGAAGACTAGAGTTAGGAAACATTTGCCTTATAACAAGCAGTGTATTACTTTCTGCTGGTTATCCCCAATCCCCCCTACATTAGAGGCCGGGGAGACTAGAGTTAGGAAACATTTGCCTTATAACAAGCAGTGTATTACTTTCTGCTGGTTATCCCCAATCTCCCTACATTATAGGCCGGGAAGACTAGAGTTAGGAAACATTTGCCTTATAACAAGCAGTGTATTACTTTCTGCTGGTTATCCCCAATCCCCCTACATTAGAGGCCGGGGAGACTAGAGTTAGGAAACATTTGCCTTATAACAAGCAGTGTATTACTTTCTGCTGGTTATCCCCAATCCCCCCTACATTAGAGGCCGGGAAGACTAGAGTTCGGGAACATTTGCCTTATAACAAGCAGTGTATTACTTTCTGCTGGTTATCCCCAATCCCCCTACATTAGAGGCCGGGAAGACTAGAGTTAGGAAACATTTGCCTTATAACAAGCAGTGTATTACTGTCTGCTGGTTATCCCCACTCCCCCTAATTAGAGGCCGGGGGTACTAGAGTTAGGAAACATTTGCCTTATAACAAGCAGTGTATTACTTTCTGCTGGTTATCCCAAATCCCCCCTACATTAGAGGCCGGGAAGACTAGAGTTAGGAAACATTTGCCTTATAACAAGCGGTGTATTACTTTCTGCTGGTTATCCCCAATCTCCCTACATTATTGGCCGGGGAGACTAGAGTTAGGGAACATTTGCCTTATAACAAGCGGTGTATTACTTTCTGCTGATTATCCCCAATCCCCCCTACATTAGAGACCTGGAAGACTAGAGTTAGGGAACATTTGCCTTATAACAAGCAGTGTATTACTTTCTGCTGGTTATCCCCAATCCCCCTACATTAGAGGCCTGGGGTACTAGAGTTAGGAAACATTTGCCTTATAACAAGCAGTGTATTACTTTCTGCTGGTTATCCCCAATCCCCCTACATTAGAGGCCTGGAAGACTAGAGTTAGGAAACATTTGCCTTATAACAAGCAGTGTATTACTGTCTGCTGGTTATCCCCAATCCCCCTACATTAGAGGCCGGGGGTACATTTGCCTTATAACAAGCAGTGTATTACGGTACTTTCTGCTGGTTATCCCCAATCCCCCCTACATTAGAGGCCTGGAAGACTAGAGTTAGGAAACATTTGCCTTATAACAAGCAGTGTATTACTGTCTGCTGGTTATCCCCAATCCCCCTACATTAGAGGCCGGGGGTACTAGAGTTAGGAAACATTTGCCTTATAACAAGCAGTGTATTACTTTCTGCTGGTTATCCCCAATCCCCCTACATTAGAGGCCGGGAAGACTAGAGTTAGGGAACATTTGCCTTATAACAAGCAGTGTATTACTTTCTGCTGGTTGTCCCCAATCCCCCTACATTAGAGGCCGGGAAGACTAGAGTCAGGAAACATTTGCCTTATAACAAGCAGTGTATTACTTTCTGCTGGTTATCCCCAATCCCCCTACATTAGAGGCCGGGGAGACTAGAGTTAGGAAACATTTGCCTTATAACAAGCGGTGTATTACTTTCTGCTGGTCATCCCCAATCCCCCTACATTAGAGGCCGGGAAGACTAGGGTTAGGAAACATTTGCCTTATAACAAGCAGTGTATTACTTTCTGCTGGTTATCCCCAATCCCCCTACATTAGAGGCCGGGGAGACTAGAGTTAGGAAACATTTGCCTTATAACAAGCGGTGTATTACTTTCTGCTGGTCATCCCCAATCCCCCTACATTAGAGGCCGGGAAGACTAGGGTTAGGAAACATTTGCCTTATAACAAGCGGTGTATTACTTTCTGCTGGTTACCCCAATCCCCCTACATTAGAGGCCGGGAAGACTAGAGTTAGGGAGCATTTGCCTTATAACAAGCAGTGTATTACTTTCTGCTGGTTATCCCCAATCCCCCCTACATTAGAGGCCTGGAAGACTAGAGTTAGGAAACATTTGCCTTATAACAAGTGGTGTATTACTTTCTGCTGGTTATCCCCAATCCCCCCTACATTAGAGGCCGGGAGGACTAGAGTTAGGAAACATTTGCCTTATAACAAGCAGTGTATTACTTTCTGCTGGTTATCCCCAATCCCCCCTACATTAGAGGCCGGGAAGACTAGAGTTCGGGAACATTTGCCTTATAACAAGCAGTGTATTACTTTCTGCTGGTTATCCCCAATCCCCCCTACATTAGAGGCCGGGAAGACTAGAGTTAGGAAACATTTGCCTTATAACAAGCAGTGTATTACTGTCTGCTGGTTATCCCCACTCCCCCTACATTAGAGGCCGGGGGTACTAGAGTTAGGAAACATTTGCCTTATAACAAGCAGTGTATTACTTTCTGCTGGTTATCCACAATCCCCCCTACATTAGAGGCCGGGAAGACTAGAGTTAGGAAACATTTGCCTTATAACAAGCAGTGTATTACTTTCTGCTGGTTATCCACAATCCCCCTACATTAGAGGCCGGGAAGACTAGAGTTAGGGAACATTTGCCTTATAACAAGCAGTGTATTACTTTCTGCTGGTTATCCCCAATCCCCCTACATTAGAGGCCGGGAAGACTAGAGTTAGGAAACATTTGCCTTATAACAAGCGGTGTATTACTTTCTGCTGGTTATCCCCAATCCCCCTACATTAGAGGCCGGGAAGACTAGAGTTAGGAAACATTTGCCTTATAACAAGCGGTGTATTACTTTCTGCTGGTTATCCCCAATCTCCCTACATTATAGGCCGGGAAGACTAGAGTTAGGAAACATTTGCCTTATAACAAGCAGTGTATTACTTTCTGCTGGTTATCCCCAATCCCCCTACATTAGAGGCCGGGGAGACTAGAGTTAGGAAACATTTGCCTTAAAACAAGCAGTGTATTACTTTCTGCTGGTTATCCCCAATCCCCCCTACATTAGAGGCCGGGAAGACTAGAGTTCGGGAACATTTGCCTTATAACAAGCAGTGTATTACTTTCTGCTGGTTATCCCCAATCCCCCTACATTAGAGGCCGGGAAGACTAGAGTTAGGAAACATTTGCCTTATAACAAGCAGTGTATTACTGTCTGCTGGTTATCCCCACTCCCCCTACATTAGAGGCCGGGGGTACTAGAGTTAGGAAACATTTGCCTTATAACAAGCAGTGTATTACTTTCTGCTGGTTATCCCAAATCCCCCCTACATTAGAGGCCTGGAAGACTAGAGTTAGGAAACATTTGCCTTATAACAAGCGGTGTATTACTTTCTGCTGGTTATCCCCAATCTCCCTACATTATAGGCCGGGAAGACTAGAGTCAGGAAACATTTGCCTTATAACAAGCAGTGTATTACTTTCTGCTGGTTATCCCCAATCCCCCCTACATTAGAGGCCGGGAAGACTAGAGTTAGGGAACATTTGCCTTATAACAAGCAGTGTTACTTTCTGCTGGTTATCCCCATCCCCCCCTACATTAGAGGCCGGGGAGACTAGAGTTAGGGAACATTTGCCTTATAACAAGCGGTGTATTACTTTCTGCTGGTTATCCCCAATCCCCCCTACATTAGAGACCTGGAAGACTAGAGTTAGGAAACATTTGCCTTATAACAAGCAGTGTATTACTTTCTGCTGGTTATCCCCAATCCCCCCTACATTAGAGGCCGGGAAGACTAGAGTTAGGGAACATTTGCCTTATAACAAGCAGTGTATTACTTTCTGCTGGTTATCCCCAATCCCCCTACATTAGAGGCCTGGGGTACTAGAGTTAGGAAACATTTGCCTTATAACAAGCAGTGTATTACTTTCTGCTGGTTATCCCCAATCCCCCTACATTAGAGGCCGGGAAGACTAGAGTTAGGGAACATTTGCCTTATAACAAGCAGTGTATTACTTTCTGCTGGTTGTCCCCAATCCCCCTACATTAGAGGCCGGGAAGACTAGAGTCAGGAAACATTTGCCTTATAACAAGCAGTGTATTACTTTCTGCTGGTTATCCCCAATCCCCCTACATTAGAGGCCGGGGAGACTAGAGTTAGGAAACATTTGCCTTATAACAAGCGGTGTATTACTTTCTGCTGGTCATCCCCAATCCCCCTACATTAGAGGCCGGGAAGACTAGGGTTAGGAAACATTTGCCTTATAACAAGCAGTGTATTACTTTCTGCTGGTTATCCCCAATCCCCCTACATTAGAGGCCGGGGAGACTAGAGTTAGGAAACATTTGCCTTATAACAAGCGGTGTATTACTTTCTGCTGGTCATCCCCAATCCCCCTACATTAGAGGCCGGGAAGACTAGGGTTAGGAAACATTTGCCTTATAACAAGCGGTGTATTACTTTCTGCTGGTTACCCCAATCCCCCTACATTAGAGGCCGGGAAGACTAGAGTTAGGGAGCATTTGCCTTATAACAAGCAGTGTATTACTTTCTGCTGGTTATCCCCAATCCCCCCTACATTAGAGGCCTGGAAGACTAGAGTTAGGAAACATTTGCCTTATAACAAGTGGTGTATTACTTTCTGCTGGTTATCCCCAATCCCCCCTACATTAGAGGCCGGGAGGACTAGAGTTAGGAAACATTTGCCTTATAACAAGCAGTGTATTACTTTCTGCTGGTTATCCCCAATCCCCCCTACATTAGAGGCCGGGAAGACTAGAGTTCGGGAACATTTGCCTTATAACAAGCAGTGTATTACTTTCTGCTGGTTATCCCCAATCCCCCCTACATTAGAGGCCGGGAAGACTAGAGTTAGGAAACATTTGCCTTATAACAAGCAGTGTATTACTGTCTGCTGGTTATCCCCACTCCCCCTACATTAGAGGCCGGGGGTACTAGAGTTAGGAAACATTTGCCTTATAACAAGCAGTGTATTACTTTCTGCTGGTTATCCACAATCCCCCCTACATTAGAGGCCGGGAAGACTAGAGTTAGGAAACATTTGCCTTATAACAAGCAGTGTATTACTTTCTGCTGGTTATCCACAATCCCCCCTACATTAGAGGCCGGGAAGACTAGAGTTAGGGAACATTTGCCTTATAACAAGCAGTGTATTACTTTCTGCTGGTTATCCCCAATCCCCCTACATTAGAGGCCGGGAAGACTAGAGTTAGGAAACATTTGCCTTATAACAAGCGGTGTATTACTTTCTGCTGGTTATCCCCAATCCCCCTACATTAGAGGCCGGGAAGACTAGAGTTAGGAAACATTTGCCTTATAACAAGCAGTGTATTACTTTCTGCTGGTTATCCCCAATCTCCCTACATTAGAGGCCAGGAAGACTAGAGTTAGGAAACATTTGCCTTATAACAAGCAGTGTATTACTTTCTGCTGGTTATCCCCAATCCCCCGTACATTAGAGTCCGGGTAGACTAGAGTTAGGAAACATTTGCCTTATAACAAGCAGTGTATTACGTTCTGCTGGTTATCCCCAATCCCCCTACATTAGAGGCCGGGAAGACTAGAGTTAGGAAACATTTGCCTTATAACAAGCAGTGTATTACTTTCTGCTGGTTATCCCCAATCCCCCTACATTAGAGGCCTGGAAGACTAGAGTTAGGAAACATTTGCCTTATAACAAGCAGTGTATTACTTTCTGCTGGTTATCCCCAATCCCCCTACATTAGAGGCCGGGAAGACTAGAGTTAGGGAACATTTGCCTTATAACAAGCAGTGTATTACTTTCTGCTGGTTATCCCCAATCCCCCTACATTAGAGGCCTGGGGTACTAGAGTTAGGAAACATTTGCCTTATAACAAGCAGTGTATTACTTTCTGCTGGTTATCGCCAATCCCCCTACATTAGAGGCCTGGAAGACTAGAGTTAGGAAACATTTGCCTTATAACAAGCAGTGTATTACTTTCTGCTGGTTATCCCCAATCCCCCTACATTAGAGGCCTGGAAGACAAGAGTTAGGAAACATTTGCCTTATAACAAGCAGTGTATTACTTTCTGCTGGTTATCCCCAATCCCCCCTACATTAGAGGCCGGGAAGACTAGAGTTAGGGAACATTTGCCTTATAACAAGCAGTGTATTACTTTCTGCTGATTATCCCCAATCTCCCTACATTAGAGGCCGGGGAGACTAGAGTTAGGAAACATTTGCCTTATAACAAGCAGTGTATTACTTTCTGCTGATTATCCCCAATCTCCCTACATTAGAGGCCGGGGAGACTAGAGTTAGGAAACATTTGCCTTATAACAAGCAGTGTATTACTTTCTGCTGGTTATCCCCAATCCCCCTACATTAGAGGCCGGGAAGACTAGAGTTAGGAAACATTTGCCTTATAACAAGCGGTGTATTACTTTCTGCTGGTTATCCCCATTCCCCCCTACATTAGAGGCCGGGAAGACTAGAGTTAGGGAACATTTGCCTTATAACAAGCAGTGTATTACTTTCTGCTGGTTATCCCCAATCCCCCCTACATTAGAGGCCGGGAAGACTAGAGTTAGGGAACATTTGCCTTATAACAAGCAGTGTATTACTTTCTGCTGGTTATCCCCAATCCCCCTACATTAGAGGCCTGGGGTACTAGAGTTAGGAAACATTTGCCTTATAACTAACAGTGTATTACTTTCTGCTGGTTATCGCCAATCCCCCTACATTAGAGGCCTGGAAGACTAGAGTTAGGAAACATTTGCCTTATAACAAGCAGTGTATTACTTTCTGCTGGTTATCCCCAATCCCCCTACATTAGAGGCCTGGAAGACAAGAGTTAGGAAACATTTGCCTTATAACAAGCAGTGTATTACTTTCTGCTGGTTATCCCCAATCCCCCCTACATTAGAGGCCGGGAAGACTAGAGTTAGGGAACATTTGCCTTATAACAAGCAGTGTATTACTTTCTGCTGATTATCCCCAATCTCCCTACATTAGAGGCCGGGGAGACTAGAGTTAGGAAACATTTGCCTTATAACAAGCAGTGTATTACTTTCTGCTGATTATCCCCAATCTCCCTACATTAGAGGCCGGGGAGACTAGAGTTAGGAAACATTTGCCTTATAACAAGCAGTGTATTACTTTCTGCTGGTTATCCCCAATCCCCCTACATTAGAGGCCGGGAAGACTAGAGTTAGGAAACATTTGCCTTATAACAAGCGGTGTATTACTTTCTGCTGGTTATCCCCATTCCCCCCTACATTAGAGGCCGGGAAGACTAGAGTTAGGGAACATTTGCCTTATAACAAGCAGTGTATTACTTTCTGCTGGTTATCCCCAATCCCCCCTACATTAGAGGCCGGGAAGACTAGAGTTAGGGAACATTTGCCTTATAACAAGCAGTGTATTACTTTCTGCTGGTAATCCCCAATCCCCCTACATTAGAGGCCGGGGAGACTAGAGTTAGGGAACATTTGCTGTATAACAAGCGGTGTATTACTTTCTGCTGGTTATCACCAATCCCCCCTACATTAGAGGCCGGGGAGACTAGAGTTAGGAAACATTTGCCTTATAACAAGCAGTGTATTACTTTCTGCTGGTTATCCCCAATCCCCCCTACATTAGAGGCCTGGAAGACTAGACTTAGGAAACATTTGCCTTATAACAAGCGGTGTATTACTTTCTGCTGGTTATCCCCAATCCCCCTACATTAGAGGCCGGGAAGACTAGAGTTAGGAAACATTTGCCTTATAACAAGCAGTGTATTACTTTCTGCTGGTTATCCCCATTCCCCCCTACATTAGAGGCCGGGGAGACTAGAGTTAGGGAACATTTGCCTTATAACAAGCGGTGTATTACTTTCTGCTGGTTATCCCCAATCCCCCCTACATTAGAGGCCGGGGACACTAGAGTTAGGGAACATTTGCCTTATAACAAGCAGTGTATTACTTTCTGCTGGTTATCCCCAATCCCCCCTACATTAGAGACCTGGAAGACTAGAGTTAGGAAACATTTGCCTTATAACAAGCGGTGTATTACTTTCTGCTGGTTATCCCCAATCCCCCTACATTAGAGGCCGGGAAGACTAGAGTTAGGAAACATTTGCCTTATAACAAGCAGTGTATTACTGTCTGCTGGTTATCCCCAATCCCCCCTACATTAGAGGCCTGGAAGACTAGAGTTAGGAAACATTTGCCTTATAACAAGCAGTGTATTACTTTCTGCTGGTTATCCCCAATCCCCCCTACATTAGAGGCGGGGAGGACTAGAGTTAGGAAACATTTGCCTTATAACAAGCAGTGTATTACTTTCTGCTGGTTATCCCCAATCCCCCTACATTAGAGGCCGGGAAGACTAGAGTTAGGAAACATTTGCCTTATAACAAGCAGTGTATTACTTTCTGCTGGTTATCCCCAATCCCCCTACATTAGAGGCCGGGAAGACTAGAGTTAGGAAACATTTGCCTTATAACAAGCAGTGTATTACTTTCTGCTGATTATCCCCAATCTCCCTACATTAGAGGCCGGGGAGACTAGAGTTAGGAAACATTTGCCTTATAACAAGCAGTGTATTACTTTCTGCTGGTTATCCCCAATCCCCCCTACATTAGAGGCCGGGGAGACTAGAGTTAGGAAACATTTGCCTTATAACAAGCAGTGTATTACTTTCTGCTGGTTATCCCCAATCCCCCCTACATTAGAGGCCGGGGAGACTAGAGTTAGGAAACATTTGCCTTATAACAAGCAGTGTATTACTTTCTGCTGGTTATCCCCAATCCCCCCTACATTAGAGGCCGGGGAGACTAGAGTTAGGAAACATTTGCCTTATAACAAGCGGTGTATTACTTTCTGCTGGTTATCCCCAATCCCCCTACATTAGAGGCCGGGGAGACTAGAGTTAGGAAACATTTGCCTTATAACAAGCAGTGTATTACTTTCTGCTGGTTATCCCCAATCCCCCTACATTAGAGGCCGGGAAGACTAGAGTTAGGAAACATTTGCCTTATAACAAGCAGTGTATTACTTTCTGCTGGTTATCCCCAATCCCCCCTACATTAGAGGCCGGGAAGACTAGAGTTAGGGAACATTTGCCTTATAACAAGCAGTGTATTACTTTCTGCTGGTTATCCCCAATCCCCCTACATTAGAGGCCGGGAAGACTAGAGTTAGGAAACATTTGCCTTATAACAAGCAGTGTATTACTGTCTGCTGGTTATCCCCAATCCCCCTACATTAGAGGCCGGGGAGACTAGAGTTAGGAAACATTTGCCTTATAACAAGCAGTGTATTACTTTCTGCTGGTTATCCCCAATCTCCCTACATTATAGGCCGGGAAGACTAGAGTTAGGAAACATTTGCCTTATAACAAGCAGTGTATTACTTTCTGCTTGTTATCCCCAATCCCCCTACATTAGAGGCCGGGGAGACTAGAGTTAGGAAACATTTGCCTTATAACAAGCAGTGTATTACTTTCTGCTGGTTATCCCCAATCCCCCCTACATTAGAGGCCGGGAAGACTAGAGTTCGGGAACATTTGCCTTATAACAAGCAGTGTATTACTTTCTGCTGGTTATCCCCAATCCCCCTACATTAGAGGCCTGGAAGACTAGAGTTAGGAAACATTTGCCTTATAACAAGCGGTGTATTACTTTCTGCTGGTTATCCCCAATCTCCCTACATTATAGGCCGGGAAGACTAGAGTCAGGAAACATTTGCCTTATAACAAGCAGTGTATTACTTTCTGCTGGTTATCCCCAATCCCCCCTACATTAGAGGCCGGGAAGACTAGAGTTAGGGAACATTTGCCTTATAACAAGCAGTGTATTACTTTCTGCTGGTTATCCCCATTCCCCCCTACATTAGAGGCCGGGGAGACTAGAGTTAGGGAACATTTGCCTTATAACAAGCGGTGTATTACTTTCTGCTGGTTATCCCCAATCCCCCCTACATTAGAGACCTGGAAGACTAGAGTTAGGAAACATTTGCCTTATAACAAGCAGTGTATTACTTTCTGCTGGTTATCCCCAATCCCCCCTACATTAGAGGCCGGGAAGACTAGAGTTAGGGAACATTTGCCTTATAACAAGCAGTGTATTACTTTCTGCTGGTTATCCCCAATCCCCCTACATTAGAGGCCTGGGGTACTAGAGTTAGGAAACATTTGCCTTATAACAAGCAGTGTATTACTTTCTGCTGGTTATCCCCAATCCCCCTACATTAGAGGCCGGGGAGACTAGAGTTAGGAAACATTTGCCTTATAACAAGCAGTGTATTACTTTCTGCTGGTTATCCCCAATCCCCCCTACATTAGAGGCCGGGAAGACTAGAGTTCGGGAACATTTGCCTTATAACAAGCAGTGTATTACTTTCTGCTGGTTATCCCCAATCCCCCTACATTAGAGGCCTGGAAGACTAGAGTTAGGAAACATTTGCCTTATAACAAGCGGTGTATTACTTTCTGCTGGTTATCCCCAATCTCCCTACATTATAGGCCGGGAAGACTAGAGTTAGGAAACATTTGCCTTATAACAAGCAGTGTATTACTTTCTGCTGGTTATCCCCAATCCCCCTACATTAGAGGCCTGGAAGACTAGAGTTAGGAAACATTTGCCTTATAACAAGCAGTGTATTACTTTCTGCTGGTTATCCCCAATCCCCCCTACATTAGAGGCCGGGAAGACTAGAGTTAGGGAACATTTGCCTTATAACAAGCAGTGTATTACTTTCTGCTGGTTATCCCCAATCCCCCTACATTAGAGGCCGGGGAGACTAGAGTTAGGGAACATTTGCCTTATAACAAGCGGTGTATTACTTTCTGCTGGTTATCCCCAATCCCCCCTACATTAGAGACCTGGAAGACTAGAGTTAGGAAACATTTGCCTTATAACAAGCAGTGTATTACTTTCTGCTGGTTATCCCCAATCCCCCCTACATTAGAGGCCGGGAAGACTAGAGTTAAGGAACATTTGCCTTATAACAAGCAGTGTATTACTTTCTGCTGGTTATCCCCAATCCCCCTACATTAGAGGCCTGGGGTACTAGAGTTAGGAAACATTTGCCTTATAACAAGCAGTGTATTACTTTCTGCTGGTTATCCCCAATCCCCCTACATTAGAGGCCGGGAAGACTAGAGTTAGGGAACATTTGCCTTATAACAAGCAGTGTATTACGGTACTTTCTGCTGGTTATCCCCAATCCCCCCTACATTAGAGGCCTGGAAGACTAGAGTTAGGAAACATTTGCCTTATAACAAGCAGTGTATTACTGTCTGCTGGTTATCCCCAATCCCCCTACATTAGAGGCCGGGGGTACTAGAGTTAGGAAACATTTGCCTTATAACAAGCAGTGTATTACTTTCTGCTGGTTATCCCCAATCCCCCTACATTAGAGGCCGGGAAGACTAGAGTTAGGGAACATTTGCCTTATAACAAGCAGTGTATTACTTTCTGCTGGTTGTCCCCAATCCCCCTACATTAGAGGCCGGGAAGACTAGAGTCAGGAAACATTTGCCTTATAACAAGCAGTGTATTACTTTCTGCTGGTTATCCCCAATCCCCCTACATTAGAGGCCGGGGAGACTAGAGTTAGGATTAGATGCCGGGAAGACTAGAGTTAGGGAACATTTGCCTTATAACAAGCAGTGTATTACTTTCTGCTGGTCATCCCCAATCCCCCTACATTAGAGGCCTGGAAGACTAGAGTTAGGAAACATTTGCCTTATAACAAGTGGTGTATTACTTTCTGCTGGTTATCCCCAATCCCCCCTACATTAGAGGCCGGGAGGACTAGAGTTAGGAAACATTTGCCTTATAACAAGCAGTGTATTACTTTCTGCTGGTTATCCCCAATCCCCCCTACATTAGAGGCCGGGAAGACTAGAGTTCGGGAACATTTGCCTTATAACAAGCAGTGTATTACTTTCTGCTGGTTATCCCCAATCCCCCCTACATTAGAGGCCGGGAAGACTAGAGTTAGGAAACATTTGCCTTATAACAAGCAGTGTATTACTGTCTGCTGGTTATCCCCACTCCCCCTACATTAGAGGCCGGGGGTACTAGAGTTAGGAAACATTTGCCTTATAACAAGCAGTGTATTACTTTCTGCTGGTTATCACCAATCCCCCCTACATTAGAGGCCGGGGAGACTAGAGTTAGGGAACATTTGCCTTATAACAAGCGGTGTATTACTTTCTGCTGGTTATCCCCAATCCCCCCTACATTAGAGGCCGGGGACACTAGAGTTAGGGAACATTTGCCTTATAACAAGCAGTGTATTACTTTCTGCTGGTTATCCCCAATCCCCCTACATTAGAGGCCGGGGAGACTAGAGTTAGGGAGCATTTGCCTTATAACAAGCAGTGTATTACTTTCTGCTGGTTATCCCCAATCCCCCTACATTAGAGACCTGGAAGACTAGAGTTAGGGAGCATTTGCCTTATAACAAGCAGTGTATTACTTTCTGCTGGTTATCCCCAATCCCCCCTACATTAGAGACCTGGAAGACTAGAGTTAGGAAACATTTGCCTTATAACAAGCAGTGTATTACTTTCTGCTGGTTATCCCCAATCCCCCCTACATTAGAGGCCGGGAAGACTAGAGTTAGGGAACATTTGCCTTATAACAAGCAGTGTATTACTTTCTGCTGGTTATCCCCAATCCCCCTACATTAGAGGCCTGGAAGACTAGAGTTAGGAAACATTTGCCTTATAACAAGCAGTGTATTACTTTCTGCTGGTTATCCCCAATCCCCCTACATTAGAGGCCTGGAAGACAAGAGTTAGGAAACATTTGCCTTATAACAAGCAGTGTATTACTTTCTGCTGGTTATCCCCAATCCCCCCTACATTAGAGGCCGGGAAGACTAGAGTTAGGGAACATTTGCCTTATAACAAGCAGTGTATTACTTTCTGCTGATTATCCCCAATCTCCCTACATTAGAGGCCGGGGAGACTAGAGTTAGGAAACATTTGCCTTATAACAAGCAGTGTATTACTTTCTGCTGATTATCCCCAATCTCCCTACATTAGAGGCCGGGGAGACTAGAGTTAGGAAACATTTGCCTTATAACAAGCAGTGTATTACTTTCTGCTGGTTATCCCCAATCCCCCTACATTAGAGGCCGGGAAGACTAGAGTTAGGGAACATTTGCCTTATAACAAGCGGTGTATTACTTTCTGCTGGTTATCCCCATTCCCCCCTACATTAGAGGCCGGGAAGACTAGAGTTAGGGAACATTTGCCTTATAACAAGCAGTGTATTACTTTCTGCTGGTTATCCCCAATCCCCCTACATTAGAGGCCGGGAAGACTAGAGTTAGGAAACATTTGCCTTATAACAAGCGGTGTATTACTTTCTGCTGGTTATCCCCATTCCCCCCTACATTAGAGGCCGGGAAGACTAGAGTTAGGGAACATTTGCCTTATAACAAGCAGTGTATTACTTTCTGCTGGTTATCCCCAATCCCCCCTACATTAGAGGCCGGGAAGACTAGAGTTAGGGAACATTTGCCTTATAACAAGCAGTGTATTACTTTCTGCTGGTAATCCCCAATCCCCCTACATTAGAGGCCGGGGAGACTAGAGTTAGGGAACATTTGCTGTATAACAAGCGGTGTATTACTTTCTGCTGGTTATCCCCAATCCCCCCTACATTAGAGGCCGGGGAGACTAGAGTTAGGAAACATTTGCCTTATAACAAGCAGTGTATTACTGTCTGCTGGTTATCCCCACTCCCCCTACATTAGAGGCCGGGGGTACTAGAGTTAGGAAACATTTGCCTTATAACAAGCAGTGTATTACTTTCTGCTGGTTATCCCCAATCCCCCCTACATTAGAGGCCTGGAAGACTAGACTTAGGAAACATTTGCCTTATAACAAGCGGTGTATTACTTTCTGCTGGTTATCCCCAATCCCCCTACATTAGAGGCCGGGAAGACTAGAGTTAGGAAACATTTGCCTTATAACAAGCAGTGTATTACTTTCTGCTGGTTATCCCCATTCCCCCCTACATTAGAGGCCGGGGAGACTAGAGTTAGGGAACATTTGCCTTATAACAAGCGGTGTATTACTTTCTGCTGGTTATCCCCAATCCCCCCTACATTAGAGGCCGGGGACACTAGAGTTAGGGAACATTTGCCTTATAACAAGCAGTGTATTACTTTCTGCTGGTTATCCCCAATCCCCCCTACATTAGAGACCTGGAAGACTAGAGTTAGGAAACATTTGCCTTATAACAAGCGGTGTATTACTTTCTGCTGGTTATCCCCAATCCCCCTACATTAGAGGCCGGGAAGACTAGAGTTAGGAAACATTTGCCTTATAACAAGCAGTGTATTACTGTCTGCTGGTTATCCCCAATCCCCCCTACATTAGAGGCCTGGAAGACTAGAGTTAGGAAACATTTGCCTTATAACAAGCAGTGTATTACTTTCTGCTGGTTATCCCCAATCCCCCCTACATTAGAGGCGGGGAGGACTAGAGTTAGGAAACATTTGCCTTATAACAAGCAGTGTATTACTTTCTGCTGGTTATCCCCAATCCCCCTACATTAGAGGCCGGGAAGACTAGAGTTAGGAAACATTTGCCTTATAACAAGCAGTGTATTACTGTCTGCTGGTTATCCCCAATCCCCCCTACATTAGAGGCCTGGAAGACTAGAGTTAGGAAACATTTGCCTTATAACAAGCAGTGTATTACTGTCTGCTGGTTATCCCCAATCCCCCCTACATTAGAGGCCGGGAAGACTAGAGTCAGGAAACATTTGCCTTATAACAAGCAGTGTATTACTTTCTGCTGGTTATCCCCAATCCCCCTACATTAGAGGCCGGGGAGACTAGAGTTAGGATTAGATGCCGGGAAGACTAGAGTTAGGGAACATTTGCCTTATAACAAGCAGTGTATTACTTTCTGCTGGTCATCCCCAATCCCCCTACATTAGAGGCCTGGAAGACTAGAGTTAGGAAACATTTGCCTTATAACAAGTGGTGTATTACTTTCTGCTGGTTATCCCCAATCCCCCCTACATTAGAGGCCGGGAGGACTAGAGTTAGGAAACATTTGCCTTATAACAAGCAGTGTATTACTTTCTGCTGGTTATCCCCAATCCCCCCTACATTAGAGGCCGGGAAGACTAGAGTTCGGGAACATTTGCCTTATAACAAGCAGTGTATTACTTTCTGCTGGTTATCCCCAATCCCCCCTACATTAGAGGCCGGGAAGACTAGAGTTAGGAAACATTTGCCTTATAACAAGCAGTGTATTACTGTCTGCTGGTTATCCCCACTCCCCCTACATTAGAGGCCGGGGGTACTAGAGTTAGGAAACATTTGCCTTATAACAAGCAGTGTATTACTTTCTGCTGGTTATCACCAATCCCCCCTACATTAGAGGCCGGGGAGACTAGAGTTAGGGAACATTTGCCTTATAACAAGCGGTGTATTACTTTCTGCTGGTTATCCCCAATCCCCCCTACATTAGAGGCCGGGGACACTAGAGTTAGGGAACATTTGCCTTATAACAAGCAGTGTATTACTTTCTGCTGGTTATCCCCAATCCCCCTACATTAGAGGCCGGGGAGACTAGAGTTAGGGAGCATTTGCCTTATAACAAGCAGTGTATTACTTTCTGCTGGTTATCCCCAATCCCCCTACATTAGAGACCTGGAAGACTAGAGTTAGGGAGCATTTGCCTTATAACAAGCAGTGTATTACTTTCTGCTGGTTATCCCCAATCCCCCCTACATTAGAGACCTGGAAGACTAGAGTTAGGAAACATTTGCCTTATAACAAGCAGTGTATTACTTTCTGCTGGTTATCCCCAATCCCCCCTACATTAGAGGCCGGGAAGACTAGAGTTAGGGAACATTTGCCTTATAACAAGCAGTGTATTACTTTCTGCTGGTTATCCCCAATCCCCCTACATTAGAGGCCTGGGGTACTAGAGTTAGGAAACATTTGCCTTATAACTAACAGTGTATTACTTTCTGCTGGTTATCGCCAATCCCCCTACATTAGAGGCCTGGAAGACTAGAGTTAGGAAACATTTGCCTTATAACAAGCAGTGTATTACTTTCTGCTGGTTATCCCCAATCCCCCTACATTAGAGGCCTGGAAGACAAGAGTTAGGAAACATTTGCCTTATAACAAGCAGTGTATTACTTTCTGCTGGTTATCCCCAATCCCCCCTACATTAGAGGCCGGGAAGACTAGAGTTAGGGAACATTTGCCTTATAACAAGCAGTGTATTACTTTCTGCTGATTATCCCCAATCTCCCTACATTAGAGGCCGGGGAGACTAGAGTTAGGAAACATTTGCCTTATAACAAGCAGTGTATTACTTTCTGCTGATTATCCCCAATCTCCCTACATTAGAGGCCGGGGAGACTAGAGTTAGGAAACATTTGCCTTATAACAAGCAGTGTATTACTTTCTGCTGGTTATCCCCAATCCCCCTACATTAGAGGCCGGGAAGACTAGAGTTAGGAAACATTTGCCTTATAACAAGCGGTGTATTACTTTCTGCTGGTTATCCCCATTCCCCCCTACATTAGAGGCCGGGAAGACTAGAGTTAGGGAACATTTGCCTTATAACAAGCAGTGTATTACTTTCTGCTGGTTATCCCCAATCCCCCCTACATTAGAGGCCGGGAAGACTAGAGTTAGGGAACATTTGCCTTATAACAAGCAGTGTATTACTTTCTGCTGGTAATCCCCAATCCCCCTACATTAGAGGCCGGGGAGACTAGAGTTAGGGAACATTTGCTGTATAACAAGCGGTGTATTACTTTCTGCTGGTTATCCCCAATCCCCCCTACATTAGAGGCCGGGGAGACTAGAGTTAGGAAACATTTGCCTTATAACAAGCAGTGTATTACTGTCTGCTGGTTATCCCCACTCCCCCTACATTAGAGGCCGGGGGTACTAGAGTTAGGAAACATTTGCCTTATAACAAGCAGTGTATTACTTTCTGCTGGTTATCCCCAATCCCCCCTACATTAGAGGCCTGGAAGACTAGACTTAGGAAACATTTGCCTTATAACAAGCGGTGTATTACTTTCTGCTGGTTATCCCCAATCCCCCTACATTAGAGGCCGGGAAGACTAGAGTTAGGAAACATTTGCCTTATAACAAGCAGTGTATTACTTTCTGCTGGTTATCCCCATTCCCCCCTACATTAGAGGCCGGGGAGACTAGAGTTAGGGAACATTTGCCTTATAACAAGCGGTGTATTACTTTCTGCTGGTTATCCCCAATCCCCCCTACATTAGAGGCCGGGGACACTAGAGTTAGGGAACATTTGCCTTATAACAAGCAGTGTATTACTTTCTGCTGGTTATCCCCAATCCCCCCTACATTAGAGACCTGGAAGACTAGAGTTAGGAAACATTTGCCTTATAACAAGCGGTGTATTACTTTCTGCTGGTTATCCCCAATCCCCCTACATTAGAGGCCGGGAAGACTAGAGTTAGGAAACATTTGCCTTATAACAAGCAGTGTATTACTGTCTGCTGGTTATCCCCAATCCCCCCTACATTAGAGGCCTGGAAGACTAGAGTTAGGAAACATTTGCCTTATAACAAGCAGTGTATTACTTTCTGCTGGTTATCCCCAATCCCCCCTACATTAGAGGCGGGGAGGACTAGAGTTAGGAAACATTTGCCTTATAACAAGCAGTGTATTACTTTCTGCTGGTTATCCCCAATCCCCCTACATTAGAGGCCGGGAAGACTAGAGTTAGGAAACATTTGCCTTATAACAAGCAGTGTATTACTTTCTGCTGGTTATCCCCAATCCCCCTACATTAGAGGCCGGGAAGACTAGAGTTAGGAAACATTTGCCTTATAACAAGCAGTGTATTACTTTCTGCTGATTATCCCCAATCTCCCTACATTAGAGGCCGGGGAGACTAGAGTTAGGAAACATTTGCCTTATAACAAGCAGTGTATTACTTTCTGCTGGTTATCCCCAATCCCCCCTACATTAGAGGCCGGGGAGACTAGAGTTAGGAAACATTTGCCTTATAACAAGCAGTGTATTACTTTCTGCTGGTTATCCCCAATCCCCCCTACATTAGAGGCCGGGGAGACTAGAGTTAGGAAACATTTGCCTTATAACAAGCAGTGTATTACTTTCTGCTGGTTATCCCCAATCCCCCCTACATTAGAGGCCGGGGAGACTAGAGTTAGGAAACATTTGCCTTATAACAAGCGGTGTATTACTTTCTGCTGGTTATCCCCAATCCCCCTACATTAGAGGCCGGGGAGACTAGAGTTAGGAAACATTTGCCTTATAACAAGCAGTGTATTACTTTCTGCTGGTTATCCCCAATCCCCCTACATTAGAGGCCGGGAAGACTAGAGTTAGGAAACATTTGCCTTATAACAAGCAGTGTATTACTTTCTGCTGGTTATCCCCAATCCCCCCTACATTAGAGGCCGGGAAGACTAGAGTTAGGGAACATTTGCCTTATAACAAGCAGTGTATTACTTTCTGCTGGTTATCCCCAATCCCCCTACATTAGAGGCCGGGAAGACTAGAGTTAGGAAACATTTGCCTTATAACAAGCAGTGTATTACTGTCTGCTGGTTATCCCCAATCCCCCTACATTAGAGGCCGGGGAGACTAGAGTTAGGAAACATTTGCCTTATAACAAGCAGTGTATTACTTTCTGCTGGTTATCCCCAATCTCCCTACATTATAGGCCGGGAAGACTAGAGTTAGGAAACATTTGCCTTATAACAAGCAGTGTATTACTTTCTGCTTGTTATCCCCAATCCCCCTACATTAGAGGCCGGGGAGACTAGAGTTAGGAAACATTTGCCTTATAACAAGCAGTGTATTACTTTCTGCTGGTTATCCCCAATCCCCCCTACATTAGAGGCCGGGAAGACTAGAGTTCGGGAACATTTGCCTTATAACAAGCAGTGTATTACTTTCTGCTGGTTATCCCCAATCCCCCTACATTAGAGGCCTGGAAGACTAGAGTTAGGAAACATTTGCCTTATAACAAGCGGTGTATTACTTTCTGCTGGTTATCCCCAATCTCCCTACATTAGAGGCCGGGAAGACTAGAGTTAGGAAACATTTGCCTTATAACAAGCGGTGTATTTCTTTCTGCTGGTTATCCCCAATCCCCCTACATTATAGGCCGGGAAGACTAGAGTCAGGAAACATTTGCCTTATAACAAGCAGTGTATTACTTTCTGCTGGTTATCCCCAATCCCCCCTACATTAGAGGCCGGGAAGACTAGAGTTAGGGAACATTTGCCTTATAACAAGCAGTGTATTACTTTCTGCTGGTTATCCCCATTCCCCCCTACATTAGAGGCCGGGGAGACTAGAGTTAGGGAACATTTGCCTTATAACAAGCGGTGTATTACTTTCTGCTGGTTATCCCCAATCCCCCCTACATTAGAGACCTGGAAGACTAGAGTTAGGAAACATTTGCCTTATAACAAGCAGTGTATTACTTTCTGCTGGTTATCCCCAATCCCCCCTACATTAGAGGCCGGGAAGACTAGAGTTAGGGAACATTTGCCTTATAACAAGCAGTGTATTACTTTCTGCTGGTTATCCCCAATCCCCCTACATTAGAGGCCTGGGGTACTAGAGTTAGGAAACATTTGCCTTATAACAAGCAGTGTATTACTTTCTGCTGGTTATCCCCAATCCCCCTACATTAGAGGCCGGGGAGACTAGAGTTAGGAAACATTTGCCTTATAACAAGCAGTGTATTACTTTCTGCTGGTTATCCCCAATCCCCCCTACATTAGAGGCCGGGAAGACTAGAGTTCGGGAACATTTGCCTTATAACAAGCAGTGTATTACTTTCTGCTGGTTATCCCCAATCCCCCTACATTAGAGGCCTGGAAGACTAGAGTTAGGAAACATTTGCCTTATAACAAGCGGTGTATTACTTTCTGCTGGTTATCCCCAATCTCCCTACATTATAGGCCGGGAAGACTAGAGTCAGGAAACATTTGCCTTATAACAAGCAGTGTATTACTTTCTGCTGGTTATCCCCAATCCCCCCTACATTAGAGGCCGGGAAGACTAGAGTTAGGGAACATTTGCCTTATAACAAGCAGTGTATTACTTTCTGCTGGTTATCCCCAATCCCCCTACATTAGAGGCCGGGGAGACTAGAGTTAGGGAACATTTGCCTTATAACAAGCGGTGTATTACTTTCTGCTGGTTATCCCCAATCCCCCCTACATTAGAGACCTGGAAGACTAGAGTTAGGAAACATTTGCCTTATAACAAGCAGTGTATTACTTTCTGCTGGTTATCCCCAATCCCCCCTACATTAGAGGCCGGGAAGACTAGAGTTAGGGAACATTTGCCTTATAACAAGCAGTGTATTACTTTCTGCTGGTTATCCCCAATCCCCCTACATTAGAGGCCTGGGGTACTAGAGTTAGGAAACATTTGCCTTATAACAAGCAGTGTATTACTTTCTGCTGGTTATCCCCAATCCCCCTACATTAGAGGCCGGGAAGACTAGAGTTAGGGAACATTTGCCTTATAACAAGCAGTGTATTACGGTACTTTCTGCTGGTTATCCCCAATCCCCCCTACATTAGAGGCCTGGAAGACTAGAGTTAGGAAACATTTGCCTTATAACAAGCAGTGTATTACTGTCTGCTGGTTATCCCCAATCCCCCTACATTAGAGGCCGGGGGTACTAGAGTTAGGAAACATTTGCCTTATAACAAGCAGTGTATTACTTTCTGCTGGTTATCCCCAATCCCCCTACATTAGAGGCCGGGAAGACTAGAGTTAGGGAACATTTGCCTTATAACAAGCAGTGTATTACTTTCTGCTGGTTGTCCCCAATCCCCCTACATTAGAGGCCGGGAAGACTAGAGTCAGGAAACATTTGCCTTATAACAAGCAGTGTATTACTTTCTGCTGGTTATCCCCAATCCCCCTACATTAGAGGCCGGGGAGACTAGAGTTAGGAAACATTTGCCTTATAACAAGCGGTGTATTACTTTCTGCTGGTTATCCCCATTCCCCCCTACATTAGATGCCGGGAAGACTAGAGTTAGGGAACATTTGCCTTATAACAAGCAGTGTATTACTTTCTGCTGGTTATCCCCAATCCCCCTACATTAGAGGCCTGGGGTACTAGAGTTAGGAAACATTTGCCTTATAACAAGCAGTGTATTACTTTCTGCTGGTTATCCCCAATCCCCCTACATTAGAGGCCGGGGAGACTAGAGTTAGGAAACATTTGCCTTATAACAAGCAGTGTATTACTTTCTGCTGGTTATCCCCAATCCCCCCTACATTAGAGGCCGGGAAGACTTGGGTTAGGAAACATTTGCCTTATAACAAGCAGTGTATTACGTTATGCTGGTCATCCCCAATCCCCCTACATTAGAGGCCGGGAAGACTTGGGTTAGGAAACATTTGCCTTATAACAAGCAGTGTATTACTTTCTGCTGGTTATCCCCAATCCCCCCTACATTAGAGGCCTGGAAGACTAGAGTTAGGAAACATTTGCCTTATAACAAGTGGTGTATTACTTTCTGCTGGTTATCCCCAATCCCCCCTACATTAGAGGCCGGGAGGACTAGAGTTAGGAAACATTTGCCTTATAACAAGCAGTGTATTACTTTCTGCTGGTTATCCCCAATCCCCCCTACATTAGAGGCCGGGAAGACTAGAGTTCGGGAACATTTGCCTTATAACAAGCAGTGTATTACTTTCTGCTGGTTATCCCCAATCCCCCCTACATTAGAGGCCGGGAAGACTAGAGTTAGGAAACATTTGCCTTATAACAAGCAGTGTATTACTGTCTGCTGGTTATCCCCACTCCCCCTACATTAGAGGCCGGGGGTACTAGAGTTAGGAAACATTTGCCTTATAACAAGCAGTGTATTACTTTCTGCTGGTTATCACCAATCCCCCCTACATTAGAGGCCGGGGAGACTAGAGTTAGGGAACATTTGCCTTATAACAAGCGGTGTATTACTTTCTGCTGGTTATCCCCAATCCCCCCTACATTAGAGGCCGGGGACACTAGAGTTAGGGAACATTTGCCTTATAACAAGCAGTGTATTACTTTCTGCTGGTTATCCCCAATCCCCCTACATTAGAGGCCGGGGAGACTAGAGTTAGGGAGCATTTGCCTTATAACAAGCAGTGTATTACTTTCTGCTGGTTATCCCCAATCCCCCTACATTAGAGACCTGGAAGACTAGAGTTAAGGAGCATTTGCCTTATAACAAGCAGTGTATTACTTTCTGCTGGTTATCCCCAATCCCCCCTACATTAGAGACCTGGAAGACTAGAGTTAGGAAACATTTGCCTTATAACAAGCAGTGTATTACTTTCTGCTGGTTATCCCCAATCCCCCCTACATTAGAGGCCGGGAAGACTAGAGTTAGGGAACATTTGCCTTATAACAAGCAGTGTATTACTTTCTGCTGGTTATCCCCAATCCCCCTACATTAGAGGCCGGGGAGACTAGAGTTAGGAAACATTTGCCTTATAACAAGCGGTGTATTACTTTCTGATGGTCATCCCCAATCCCCCTACATTAGAGGCCGGGAAGACTAGGGTTAGGAAACATTTGCCTTATAACAAGCAGTGTATTACTTTCTGCTGGTTATCCCCAATCCCCCCTACATTAGAGGCCGGGAAGACTAGAGTTAGGAAACATTTGCCTTATAACAAGCGGTGTATTACTTTCTGCTGGTCATCCCCAATCCCCCTACATTAGAGGCCGGGAAGACTAGGGTTAGGAAACATTTGCCTTATAACAAGCGGTGTATTACTTTCTGCTGGTTACCCCAATCCCCCTACATTAGAGGCCGGGAAGACTAGAGTTAGGGAGCATTTGCCTTATAACAAGCAGTGTATTACTTTCTGCTGGTTATCCCCAATCCCCCCTACATTAGAGGCCTGGAAGACTAGAGTTAGGAAACATTTGCCTTATAACAAGTGGTGTATTACTTTCTGCTGGTTATCCCCAATCCCCCCTACATTAGAGGCCGGGAGGACTAGAGTTAGGAAACATTTGCCTTATAACAAGCAGTGTATTACTTTCTGCTGGTTATCCCCAATCCCCCCTACATTAGAGGCCGGGAAGACTAGAGTTCGGGAACATTTGCCTTATAACAAGCAGTGTATTACTTTCTGCTGGTTATCCCCAATCCCCCCTACATTAGAGGCCGGGAAGACTAGAGTTAGGAAACATTTGCCTTATAACAAGCAGTGTATTACTGTCTGCTGGTTATCCCCACTCCCCCTACATTAGAGGCCGGGGGTACTAGAGTTAGGAAACATTTGCCTTATAACAAGCAGTGTATTACTTTCTGCTGGTTATCCCCATTCCCCCCTACATTAGAGGCCGGGGAGACTAGAGTTAGGGAACATTTGCCTTATAACAAGCAGTGTATTACTTTCTGCTGGTTATCCCCAATCCCCCCTACATTAGAGGCCGGGGACACTAGAGTTAGGGAACATTTGCCTTATAACAAGCAATGTATTACTTTCTGCTGGTTATCCCCAATCCCCCTACATTAGAGACCTGGAAGACTAGAGTTAGGGAGCATTTGCCTTATAACAAGCAGTGTATTACTTTCTGCTGGTTATCCCCAATCCCCCTACATTAGAGGCCGGGAAGACTAGAGTTAGGAAACATTTTCCTTATAACAAGCGGTGTATTACTTTCTGCTGGTTATCCCCAATCCCCCTACATTAGAGGCCGGGGAGACTAGAGTTAGGGAACATTTGCCTTATAACAAGCAGTGTATTACTTTCTGCTGGTTATCCCCAATCCCCCCTACATTAGAGACCTGGAAGACTAGAGTTAGGAAACATTTGCCTTATAACAAGCAGTGTATTACTTTCTGCTGGTTATCCCCAATCCCCCTACATTAGAGGCCGGGGAGACTAGAGTTAGGAAACATTTGCCTTATAACAAGCGGTGTATTACTTTCTGATGGTCATCCCCAATCCCCCTACATTAGAGGCCGGGAAGACTAGGGTTAGGAAACATTTGCCTTATAACAAGCAGTGTATTACTTTCTGCTGGTTATCCCCAATCCCCCCTACATTAGAGGCCGGGAAGACTAGAGTTAGGAAACATTTGCCTTATAACAAGCAGTGTATTACTTTCTGCTGGTTATCCCCAATCCCCCTACATTAGAGGCCGGGAAGACTAGGGTTAGGAAACATTTGCCTTATAACAAGCGGTGTATTACTTTCTGCTGGTTACCCCAATCCCCCTACATTAGAGGCCGGGAAGACTAGAGTTAGGGAGCATTTGCCTTATAACAAGCAGTGTATTACTTTCTGCTGGTTATCCCCAATCCCCCCTACATTAGAGGCCTGGAAGACTAGAGTTAGGAAACATTTGCCTTATAACAAGTGGTGTATTACTTTCTGCTGGTTATCCCCAATCCCCCCTACATTAGAGGCCGGGAGGACTAGAGTTAGGAAACATTTGCCTTATAACAAGCAGTGTATTACTTTCTGCTGGTTATCCCCAATCCCCCCTACATTAGAGGCCGGGAAGACTAGAGTTCGGGAACATTTGCCTTATAACAAGCAGTGTATTACTTTCTGCTGGTTATCCCCAATCCCCCCTACATTAGAGGCCGGGAAGACTAGAGTTAGGAAACATTTGCCTTATAACAAGCAGTGTATTACTGTCTGCTGGTTATCCCCACTCCCCCTACATTAGAGGCCGGGGGTACTAGAGTTAGGAAACATTTGCCTTATAACAAGCAGTGTATTACTTTCTGCTGGTTATCCCCATTCCCCCCTACATTAGAGGCCGGGGAGACTAGAGTTAGGGAACATTTGCCTTATAACAAGCGGTGTATTACTTTCTGCTGGTTATCCCCAATCCCCCCTACATTAGAGGCCGGGGACACTAGAGTTAGGGAACATTTGCCTTATAACAAGCAATGTATTACTTTCTGCTGGTTATCCCCAATCCCCCTACATTAGAGACCTGGAAGACTAGAGTTAGGGAGCATTTGCCTTATAACAAGCAGTGTATTACTTTCTGCTGGTTATCCCCAATCCCCCTACATTAGAGGCCGGGAAGACTAGAGTTAGGAAACATTTTCCTTATAACAAGCGGTGTATTACTTTCTGCTGGTTATCCCCAATCCCCCTACATTAGAGGCCTGGAAGACTAGAGTTAGGAAACATTTGCCTTATAACAAGCAGTGTATTACTGTCTGCTGGTTATCCCCAATCCCCCTACATTAGAGGCCGGGAAGACTAGAGTTAGGGAACATTTGCCTTATAACAAGCGGTGTATTACTTTCTGCTGGTTATCCCCAATCCCCCCTACATTAGAGGCCTGGAAGACTAGAGTTAGGAAACATTTGCCTTATAACAAGCAGTGTATTACTGTCTGCTGGTTATCCCCAATCCCCCTACATTAGAGGCCGGGGGTACTAGAGTTAGGAAACATTTGCCTTATAACAAGCAGTGTATTACTTTCTGCTGGTTATCCCCAATCCCCCTACATTAGAGGCCGGGGAGACTAGAGTTAGGAAACATTTGCCTTATAACAAGCGGTGTATTACTTTCTGCTGGTTATCCCCATTCCCCCCTACATTAGAGGCCGGGAAGACTAGAGTTAGGGAACATTTGCCTTATAACAAGCAGTGTATTACTTTCTGCTGGTTATCCCCAATCCCCCCTACATTAGAGGCCGGGAAGACTCGAGTTAGGGAACATTTGCCTTATAACAAGCAGTGTATTACTTTCTGCTGGTTATCCCCAATCCCCCTACATTAGAGGCCGGGGAGACTAGAGTTAGGGAACATTTGCCTTATTACAAGCAGTGTATTACTTTCTGCTGGTTATCCCCAATCCCCCTACATTAGAGGCCGGGAAGACTAGAGTTAGGGAACATTTGCCTTATAACAAGCAGTGTATTACTTTCTGCTGGTTGTCCCCAATCCCCCTGCATTAGAGGCCGGGAAGACTAGGGTTAGGAAACATTTGCCTTTATAACAAGCAGTGTATTACTTTCTGCTGGTTATCCCCAATCCCCCCTACATTAGAGGCCGGGGACACTAGAGTTAGGGAACATTTGCCTTATAACAAGCAGTGTATTACTTTCTGCTGGTTATCCCCAATCCCCCTACATTAGAGGCCGGAAAGACTAGAGTTAGGGAACATTTGCCTTATAACAAGCAGTGTATTACGGTACTTTCTGCTGGTTATCCCCAATCCCCCCTACATTAGAGGCCTGGAAGACTAGAGTTAGGAAACATTTGCCTTATAACAAGCAGTGTATTACTGTCTGCTGGTTATCCCTAATCCCCCTACATTAGAGGACGGGGGTACTAGAGTTAGGAAACATTTGCCTTATAACAAGCAGTGTATTACTTTCTGCTGGTTATCCCCAATCCCCCTACATTAGAGGCCGGGGAGACTAGAGTTAGGGAACATTTACCTTATAACAAGCAGTGTATTACTTTCTGCTGGTTATCCCCAATCCCCCTACATTAGAGGCCGGGGAGACTAGAGTTAGGAAACATTTGCCTTATAACAAGCGGTGTATTACTTTCTGCTGGTTATCCCCATTCCCCCCTACATTAGATGCCGGGAAGACTAGAGTTAGGGAACATTTGCCTTATAACAAGCAGTGTATTACTTTCTGCTGGTTATCCCCAATCCCCCTACATTAGAGGCCGGGAAGACTAGAGTTAGGAAACATTTGCCTTATAACAAGCAGTGTATTACTTTCTGCTGGTTATCCCCAATCCCCCTACATTAGAGGCCGGGAAGACTAGAGTTAGGGAACATTTGCCTTATAACAAGCAGTGTATTACTTTCTGCTGGTTATCCCCAATCCCCCTACATTAGAGGCCGGGGAGACTAGAGTTAGGGAACATTTGCTGTATAACAAGCGGTGTATTACTTTCTGCTGGTTATCCCCAATCCCCCCTACATTAGAGGCCGGGAAGACTAGAGTTAGGAAACATTTGCCTTATAACAAGCAGTGTATTACTTTCTGCTGGTTATCCCCAATCCCCCTACATTAGAGGCCGGGGAGACTAGAGTCAGGAAACATTTGCCTTATAACAAGCAGTGTATTACTTTCTGCTGGTTATCCCCAATCCCCCCTACATTAGAGGCCGGGGAGACTAGAGTTAGGAAACATTTGCCTTATAACAAGCAGTGTATTACTTTCTGCTGGTTATCCCCAATCCCCCTACATTAGAGGTCGGGGAGACTAGAGTTAGGAAACATTTGCCTTATAACAAGCAGTGTATTACTTTCTGCTGGTTATCCCCAATCCCCCTACATTAGAGGCCAGGAAGACTAGAGTTAGGAAACATTTGCCTTATAACAAGCAGTGTATTACTTTCTGCTGGTTATCCCCAATCTCCCTACATTATAGGCCGGGGAGACTAGAGTTAGGAAACATTTGCCTTATAACAAGCAGTGTATTACTTTCTGCTGGTTATCCCCAATCCCCCCTACATTAGAGGCCGGGGAGACTAGAGTTAGGAAACATTTGCCTTATAGCAAGCAGTGTATTACTGTCTGCTGGTTATCCCCAATCCCCCTACATTAGAGGCCGGGAAGACTAGAGTTAGGGAACATTTGCCTTATAACAAGCAGTGTATTACTTTCTGCTGGTTATCCCCAATCCCCCTACATTAGAGGCCGGGAGGACTAGAGTTAGGAAACATTTGCCTTATAACAAGCAGTGTATTACTTTCTGCTGGTTATCCCCAATCCCCCCTACATTACAGGCCTGGAAGACTAGAGTTAGGAAACATTTGCCTTATAACAAGCAGTGTATTACTTTGTGCTGGTTATCCCCAATCCCCCTACATTAGAGGCCGGGAAGACTAGAGTCAGGAAACATTTGCCTTATAACAAGCAGTGTATTACTTTCTGCTGGTTATCCCCAATCCCCCCTACATTAGAGGCCGGGAAGACTAGAGTTAGGGAACATTTGCCTTATAACAAGCGGTGTATTACTTTCTGCTGGTTATCCCCAATCCCCCTACATTAGAGGCCTGGAAGACTAGAGTTAGGGAACATTTGCCTTATAACAAGCAGTGTATTACTTTCTGCTGGTTATCCCCAATCCCCCCTACATTAGAGGCCGGGGAGACTAGAGTTAGGGAACATTTGCCTTATAACAAGCGGTGTATTACTTTCTGCTGGTTATCCCCAATCCCCCCTACATTAGAGGCCGGGGACACTAGAGTTAGGGAACATTTGCCTTATAACAAGCGGTGTATTACTTTCTGCTGGTTATCCCCAATCCCCCTACATTAGAGGCCGGGAAGACTAGAGTTAGGAAACATTTGCCTTATAACAAGCAGTGTATTACTGTCTGCTGGTTATCCCCAATCCCCCCTACATTAGAGGCTGGGAAGACTAGAGTTAGGGAACATTTGCCTTATAACAAGCAGTGTATTACTTTCTGCTGGTTATCCCCAATCCCCCCTACATTAGAGGCCGGGAAGACTAGAGTTAGGGAACATTTGCCTTATAACAAGCGGTGTATTACTTTCTGCTGGTTATCCCCAATCCCCACTACATTAGAGGCCGGGAAGACTAGAGTTAGGAAACATTTGCCTTATAACAAGCAGTGTATTACTTTCTGCTGGTTATCCCCAATCCCCCCTACATTAGAGGCCGGGAAGACTAGAGTTAGGAAACATTTGCCTTATAACAAGCGGTGTATTAGTTTCTGCTGGTTATCCCCAATCCCCCTACATTAGAGGCCGGGAAGACTAGAGTTAGGAAACATTTGCCTTATAACAAGCGGTGTATTACTGTCTGCTGGTTATCCCCAATCCCCCCTACATTAGAGGCCGGGGAGACTAGAGTTAGGAAACATTTGCCTTATAACAAGCAGTGTATTACTTTCTGCTGGTTATCCCCAATCCCCCCTACATTAGAGGCTGGGAAGACTAGAGTCAGGAAACATTTGCCTTATAACAAGCAGTGTATTACTTTCTGCTGGTTATCCCCAATCCCCCTACATTAGAGGCCGGGAAGACTAGAGTTAGGAAACATTTGCCTTATAATAAGCAGTGTATTACTTTCTGCTGGTTATCCCCAATCCCCACTACATTAGAGGCCGGGAAGACTAGAGTCAGGAAACATTTGCCTTATAACAAGCAGTGTATTACTTTCTGCTGGTTATCCCCAATCCCCCTACATTAGAGGCCGGGGAGACTAGAGTCAGAAAACATTTGCCTTATAATAAGCAGTGTATTACTTTCTGCTGGTTATCCCCAATCCCCCTACATTAGAGGCCGGAGAGACTAGAGTTAGGAAACATTTGCCGTATAACAAGCAGTGTATTACTTTCTGCTGGTTATCCCCAATCTCCCTACATTAGAGGCCGGGAAGACTAGAGTTAGGAAACATTTGCCTTATAACAAGCAGTGTATTACTTTCTGCTGGTTATCCCCAATCCCCCCTACATTAGAGGCCGGGGAGACTAGAGTTAGGAAACATTTGCCTTATAACAAGCAGTGTATTACTTTCTGCTGGTTATCCCCAATCCCCCTACATTAGAGGCCGGGAAGACTAGAGTTAGGAAACATTTGCCATATAACAAGCAGTGTATTACTTTCTGCTGGTTATCCCCAATCCCCCTACATTATAGGCCGGGGAGACTAGAGTTAGGAAACATTTGCCTTATAACAAGCGGTGTATTACTTTCTGCTGGTTATCCCCAATCCCCCTACATTAGAGGCCGGGAAGACTAGAGTTAGGAAACATTTGCCTTATAACAAGCAGTGTATTACTTTCTGCTGGTTATCCCCAATCCCCCCTACATTAGAGGCCGGGGAGACTAGAGTTAGGAAACATTTGCCTTATAACAAGCAGTGTATTACTTTCTGCTGGTTATCCCCAATCTCCCTACATTATAGGCCGGGGAGACTAGAGTTAGGGAACATTTGCCTTATAACAAGCAGTGTATTACTTTCTGCTGGTTATCCCCAATCTCCCTACATTATAGGCCGGGAAGACTAGAGTTAGGAAACATTTGCCTTATAACAAGCAGTGTATTACTTTCTGCTGGTTATCCCCAATCCCCCCTACATTAGAGGCCGGGGAGACTAGAGTTAGGAAACATTTGCCTTATAACAAGCAGTGTATTACTTTCTGCTGGTTATCCCCAATCCCCCCTACATTAGAGGCCGGGAAGACTAGAGTTCGGGAACATTTGCCTTATAACAAGCAGTGTATTACTTTCTGCTGGTTATCCCCAATCCCCCTACATTAGAGGCCGGGAAGACTAGAGTTAGGAAACATTTGCCTTATAACAAGCAGTGTATTACTGTCTGCTGGTTATCCCCACTCCCCCTACATTAGAGGCCGGGGGTACTAGAGTTAGGAAACATTTGCCTTATAACAAGCAGTGTATTACTTTCTGCTGGTTATCCCCAATCCCCCTACATTAGAGGCCGGGAAGACTAGAGTTAGGAAACATTTGCCTTATAACAAGCAGTGTATTACTTTCTGCTGGTTATCCCCAATCCCCCTACATTATAGGCCGGGAAGACTAGAGTTAGGAAACATTTGCCTTATAACAAGCAGTGTATTACTTTCTGCTGGTTATCCCCAATCCCCCTACATTAGAGGCCGGGAAGACTAGAGTTAGGGAACATTTGCCTTATAACAAGCAGTGTATTACTTTCTGCTGGTTATCCCCAATCCCCCCTACATTAGAGGCCGGGAAGACTAGAGTTAGGAAACATTTGCCTTATAACAAGCGGTGTATTACTTTCTGCTGGTTATCCCCAATCCCCCTACATTAGAGGCCGGGAGGACTAGAATTAGGGAACATTTGCTGTATAACAAATACTTTATTCCCACAGAAAATGCCCCACAAAATGTAACCAAGTTTGGGACAGATGGCTCCACCCCTCCTAATGCCGCAATGCTGTTATGATGGTATTTTGAGTACTCTGTGTATTGTTATACTGTATTTTCTGCTGTTATGTTTGTCAACTTCCCCAACTGAGCATACGTGATATTACTTTGTATTTATTATTGTGTCTGCAATTTATTCTGTACTGTTTAATTCTTCAATAAACACTTTTGGTTGATGAAAAAGAAACCTCCTCCCTACTAACAACTTTCTGTACAGTAAAGAGGCCCTGTAACAGACACAAACCCTTCTGGGGATACTTACCTCAGTAGGGAGAAGCCTCCTGGTCCGTATTAGGCTTCCCCGTCCTCTGTAGCTCGGGGGAATCCAGCGCTGGCTCCCCTGAAAGTCCCTCGACAAAGGCTTGACAACGGTACGCAGGCGCGGGCAATATTTACCCACCAGGATCCTGCGCAGGTGCACTAGCCGCTCTTCATTGAGGGAAAGGCAGATAGCTGAGTCTGATCCGCTCTACTGCGCAGGCGCAAAGGACTCGCGCAGGCGCAAAGGACTCGCGCAGGCGCAAAGGACTCGCGCAGGCGCAAAGGACTCACAGGCACAAAGGACTCGCGCAGGCACAAAGGACTCGCACAGGCACAAAGGACTCGCGCAGGCACAAAGGACTCGCGCAGGCACAAAGGACTCGCGCAGGCACAAAGGACTCGCGCAGGCACAGGCACAAAGGACTCGCGCAGGCACAGGCACAAAGGACTCGCGCAGGCACAAAGGACTCGCGCAGGCACAAAGGACTCGGCACAAAGGACTCAGCACAAAGGACTCGCAGGCACAAAGGACTCACGCCGGGTCAAAGGACTCGCGCAGGCACAAAGGACTCGCGCAGGCACAAAGGACTCGCGCAGGCACAAAGGACTCGCGCAGGCACAAAGGACTCGCGCAGGCACAAAGGACTCGCGCAGGCACAAAGGACTCGCGCAGGCACAAAGGACTCGCGCAGGCACAAAGGACTCGCGCAGGCACAAAGGACTCGCGCAGGCACAAAGGACTCGCGCAGGCACAAAGGACTCGTGCAGGCACAAAGGACTCGTGCAGGCACAAAGGACTCACGCAGGCACAAAGGACTCGCGCTTGCACAGTAGACCGAATACCATCAGGTTCGGCTATTTCCACCTTAGCCAGAATGAAGAGCCACTAGTGCGCCTGCGCAGGATCGCAGTAGGTAAATATTTACCTCGCCGCTGTTTGGGGGAGGGGGGCTGCGCTGGATTACATGGACAGCGGAGGACAGGGAAGCCTCGTTAGGACCCAGAAGCTTCCCCCACCCCATCCTGTTCCTCTCCATTTCTCCTCTAGCCTGGTCACCTCCTCTCACATCCAGGACTTCTCACGGCTGTCCCTCTCTTTTGGAACTCTCTCCCACATCCTGTCTGCCATGCTCCAAGCCTGGAAACCTTTAAACGTACTCTGAAAACACACCTATTCAGACAAGCCTATAATTTGCTATAGGTAGCATTGGAAGTTCACTTCCCCATTTCCTATGTTACCTTCCTTATTGTTTCCTCCCCACTACCCTCTAGATTGTAAGCTAGCAAGGGCAGTGTTCTACTCCTATTGTTTCTTATTTTTGCTGTTGTTTTTACCACATGAATGTGTGCCAATTTTAGTGACATCTCAATCCACACATTAAAGTGGAGCTGAAGATTTAGCTGAAACAAAGAGTTTCACTTACCTGGGGCCTCTGCCAGCCTTCCTGTCCCGTGCCGTCCTCTATGATCCTCCGTTCTCCTACCGTGGTGCAGTTTCATTACCACCAACTTGTAAGTTGACTGCAATTGCGCCTGCTCTGCTGACACCCAGACAGCGGGCTTGAGAGGTAGGGCGAATGGTAGTGTGGTTAACAGTGACATGCACATCTGGGAGGTTCAGGGATGGCCGGGGTGGGAAGATCATAAATTCCGTTTTGTCCAGGTTTAGGTTCAGGAACCTAGCGGACATCCAGGAGGAGATGGCTGATAGGCAGGAGGAGACCTTGTCCATGGTAGTGGTCGATATGTCAGGGGTGTGGAGGTAGATCTGAGTGTCATCTGCATACAGATGATATTTAAAACCCATGGAGGAGATAACCTTGCCAATGGAGGATGTGTATAGCGTGAACAGTAGGGGGCCAAGGACCGAGCCTTGGGGGACTCCCACTGAGAGGTGGATGAGGATTCATTGAAGGAAGTTGTGAAGGAGCGGTTGGAGAGGTAGGATGAAAGCCAGGTCAGGGCAAGGTCGTGAATGTCCATGGACTGGAGGAGAAGGGGATGATCTACTGTGTCAAAAGCTGCTGAAAGGTCGAGGAGGAGGAGAATTGAGTATTTACCTTCAGCTTTAGCTAAGGCAAGGTCATTGACCCCTGTGGTGAGAGCTGTTTCAGTTGAGGGTGCAGCCCGAAATCCAGATTGCAGTGGGTCTAGCAGTGAGTTGGCATTGAGGTACTGGGTCAGGCGTTTGTGAACCAGACACTCAAGGAGTTTTGAGACAAAGGGGAGGAGGGAGATAGGGCGGTAGTTGGAGGGTAGCGAGGGGTCGAGGGAGGGTTTCTTGAGCAAGGGTAGTACAGTGGCCTGCTTGAAGTCTGAGGGGAAGGTGCCTGTGGATAGGGAGAGGTTAACAACCCAAAATCCATCAATATGGGAATGGTTTGATGAAATATAATGGGTTTGGAAGATGGAAGATCTAACCAGTTATATACATGGAAAAAGGGAAAGACACGAGGAAAGATGGAAACAATGGCGGAAATTCAAATCATCGAGGGAATATGAGAGGGTAAGAAAGGGGGCAGGACAAGATGGGCCTACTGATTTGGTGACGTAATAAAATCAGAAAGAGATAAGGGAATAGAAACTTGATTGACCTGAGAAAGTATGTGAGGGAGTGAAGAATGAATGAGTGTTGTTTTTTTTATATGCTTTACATGAAGAAAAGGGAGGGGATATGATGGAATGCTGCATTTATAGATGTAGTGTATATTTGTTTATGGAAGAGAGCAATTTATATTACCAATGATAGGAAAGAAATTGAAAGGTTTCTCTTCTTCTTAGAAGGTAAATGTCTGCATCTCAAAAATTCCCCTCCCCAGGTATTGTATAAGTGTGCTGTTTTTATAATATGGAAAATGTATTAAGGAAAATAATTGAAAAAAATATGTTTGTGTTGTGTCATATGAGTTAATGGGTTGACACCGGTAGTTGACCACTGCTTCATACTTATGCTGTTTAGACATGGCATGTTATACTTTGTACCACTCTCTTTATATAGGTTTTTCTACTCTGTTATATTTTGAAAAATCTTTTGAAAATAAAGAATCTTCAAAAAAATAAAATCATGGTTTTATGAACCAGAGACACAGTCTCTTTAGTAACTCTTTGTTCCAAATACATCACATCCTCTGCTGTTGTAGGTTTAGATTTTTTCTATTTTAATGTTTAATGCTGAAGATATATACTCTAGCACAGTGTTCCCCAACCCTGTCCTCCGGGCCCACCAACAGTGCATGTTTTGTGGAAATCCACAGAGGTAATTAATCAGCTCTGGTGAGACACTGATTACCCCTCCTGTGCATGTTTGTGGTTTTATGTAAAACATGCACTGTTGGAGGGCCCTGAGGACAGGATTGGGGAACTCTGCTAGTCTAGCAAATCCTCCGATTGCCCGGAAAGGAAGTAACATACACTTTCTTTTAGAAGAGCTCTGGGTGTCTCCCCTTCCTGGGTGGAAGATTCTCCTGCTGGCTCTGCTTTCTCAGAAGAGGAATCTGAAGAGCGCTGTTAAAACATCGCAGGAGACTTGGGAGCCGCCGGCGCCACCATAGGCCATAATAGGAATTACAGCTATAGCAATGCACAGGGAGTAACTTTGGCGCCATCAGAAATTACATGTAAAACTCTGTAATTCAGCCTCCAGCAATAGCTGCAAGCTGACTTACATCATTCCCCCACTATCTGGAGGGGGAATAGTAATTAACACCACTGGGACTTGTGCAGGGTAAGCTGTATATCGGCTGTATCCTGCGCCCAAGTCTCCCGGCGGCCGTTTCTTAGGTACGCGAATCTGAAACCCCTAAGGCCGGAAACACTTGAGGTATATCAGTAGCCTGGATAGACTGGATTCCCGCTGACGGTAAAGAGGAAGTTTCCATAGCAGAAAAAAACTCTGGATGTTTATAAATATGTTTCCACTTTCAGGCTTTACCACCTTAAAGGACAACAGAAGTGAGAGGGATATGGAGCCGGCCATATTTATTTCCTTTTAAGCAATACCAGTTGCCTGGCTATCCTGCGGACCCTCTGCCTCTAATACTTTTAGCCACAGCCCCTGAACAAGCATGCAGCAGATCAGGTGTTTCTGACATTATTGTCAGATCTGACAAGAATAGCAGCATGCTGGTTTTTGGTGTGTGATTCAAACACTACTGCAGCCAAATAGAGCAGCAGGGCTGCCAGGCAACTGGTATTATTTAACAAGTTATAAATACAGCAACCTCCATGCTCTTCTCACTTCAGTTGTCCTTTAAAGGACTTACGAGCCCAAATATTGAAAAAAAGATAAGTACCTTAATCATTTTTAAATGCACGGAGGACGCCGTCCGCGCCCTCCATGCAGTTCCGCCGGGTCCCCGCAGTCTGATCGCCCCCCGTGCCGCTCCCGACCCCACGGACGGGGTCGGGCTCCCCTTCCTCTCCCAAGATGGCCGCCAGAGCCGGCCGCGGCTGCGCAGTCCGCATACGCGTTAGTGTGGCTGCGCAGCTCTAGGGCCCTCCCCCCCGATCCACGCACAGTAGCGTGGATCGAGGGGGGAGGCCCTAGAGCTGCGCAGCCACACTAACGCGTATGCGGACTGCGCAGCCGCGGCCGGCTCTGGCGGCCATCTTGGGAGAGGAAGGGGAGCCCGACCTTGGGCTCGTAAGTCCTTTAAGCCTACAGGCATTACATAAAGGTTTGGGATATGAAGGAGAAAGCTTATTCTGGCAAATACCACATAATCTATTATTTGATTTCTCTGAGACTTTTTTTTATATTCTTTTATTTCGGGAAATTGTTTTTTATGCCAACATTATACAATGACAGAAAACGTGACTGTATACAGACTGTATATGTATATAATGTAACAATACATGTAACATTTCCAGGAAATACATGGGTTGACACTATTAAATCAGCATATTATCTACAGTGACAAGCATGATTGCTATCTAAAGATTGTCAACAGCAGTTGCATTAATAACAACCAAATATACAGAGTATAGCAACATTTCTACAAGGGTATAAAAATAATAACAGAACAGATCAGTAACTGTGTCCAAAATGATACAACTCAATAATATGAATAATGTAGACTTGTAACTGAAACAGGCAGGCATGGCGTCTCTCTGTTATCTCACATATCAGAGCGGTCACACTTCCTGGCAGATTTCCCTCCACCAACTCATGGGCTCATATGTAATTCACTTCTTCACCTGAATTTTCCCCTAGGAGATGTTGTTACAACATCTGTTTATAGGATACAGGAAGTGACATGATGAGATAGACATGTGTATGTACAGTGCCTACCACACAAATAACTAGGCTGTGTTCCTTTTTTTCTGAAAGAGTTAAACATCAGGTATGTAAGTGGCAGTTCCTGTCTGAGTCAGGACTGGGTCAGACTACAGTGTGACCCTCACGGATGAGAAATTCCAACTATAAAACACTTTCCTAGCAGAAAATGGCTTGTGAGAGCAGGGAAGAGATACAATAGAGTCAATAGTTCATAGATTTTAGCTCTGGCATACTTCAATGAATGTGTCATTGAGCAGAAACAATAAAACAGTAAAAACTTGTTCTCTGGTTTGAACTCGACGGACATATGTCTTTTTTTCAACCCAAATAACTATGTAACTTAAAAAGTAGATTTAAATATAATATAAAACTGTGGAATATCTTATAAAGACATTTTTAGGAGAAGGGGGGATAGATATTCTTGTATTTCATTAGTTTATTTTCACCTCGGGTGTCCTTTAAAATAACTTTGAGCACTTTGCTATTGAAAAGGTAACAGACAGTAGGTGAAAAGGTGCTGTCAGAAGTATTTCCTGGCTTGCTGAATGCTTGGAAGGCATTTTACTGACAAGTTGTGACAATATCACTGAGGAGAAGACTCAGGAGACAAAGGGAATTCCTTACGGGCCACGGTGTGTTTTCACTATAAAGGTGCCAGTCGGGTCGCTCTCATCTTCCCTCCAACATCTGATTCTCTAAACATGTCCCTAAAATGAGAAGCTGATGAAAGGCCTCTGATGTGTGCAGGGCTGTGTGGCCTTCCATAGGTGATGTATGATGGAGCTCACTCACTATCTGTCTAGTCAGGAGATCCTTCCATCTATCAGCTAATAAACACCTGGAGGAACTAAGGAGTCCTCGCACCACAGATTATTATCTATCTATTCATAGACCAATCATGCAGAGTAACCAAGCAGCTGATGAAAGGCCTCTGATGTGTGCAGGGCTGTGTGGCCTTCCATAGGTGATGTATGATGGAGCTCAGTCTCTATCTCTGTCTAGCCAGGAGATCCTTCCATCTATCAGCTAATAAACACCTGGAGGAACTAAGGAGTCCTCGCACCACAGATTATTATCTATCTATTCATAGACCAATCATTCAGAGTAACCAAGCAGCTCGGGGTGATCCAAAACCACTAGGAAAGTGCACAGGACTAAAAGAGCCCGAAAAGCCCTCCTACTAATAGCAATGCTTAGTGTGGTTTGCCTTCTTAGTTTTAACCTCCTTGGCGGTACAGACGAGCTCAGCTCGTCCATGACCGCCGGAAGGCGCAGCTCAGGCCCCGCTGGGCCGATTTTCACAATTATTTTTTTTAAACACGCAGCAAGCACTTTGCTTGCTGCGTGTTGATGACGATCGCCGCCGATGCGCCGCTACCTGCCACGTAACACCCCCCCGCCGAGACCCCTGCGCAGCCTGGCCAATCAGTGGCAGGTGACGCTGAGGGACGGATCAGGACTCCGTCTGACGTCACGACGTCGATGCCGTCATTGCGATCGTCGTCATGGCGACGGGGGAAGCCCTCAAGGAAACCACCCTGGTGCAGTTAATAGAACGCCAGGGTGGTTAAAGGACACCTGAGGCAAAAAATAAACTAAGGAAATAAACAATTATAACTATCCTCCTTCTCCTAAAAATGACTAAGATATTCCAGTTTTATTTTTGTGTTTAAATCTACTTTAAGTTTTAACTGTTTTATTGTTTCTGCTCAATGACACATTCATTGAAGTATGCCAGAGCTAAAATCTATGAACTATTGGCCTATTTATCTCTTTGCTGCTCTCAGAAGCCATTTTCTGCTAGGAAAGTGTTTTAGGCCTTGTTCACATTGCGTTCCGTTCGCATGTCCGTCCGCATTGGGCGGGTTTTGTGGAGTTTTTCTTTTATCCAATTCCCGGCGATTACCTGCGCGTTGTAATTTTTTTACCCGCTTTTCTAAGAGGTTTTGCCAAGCGTTAGTCAGTAAGTGAACTCTTTGATCCGGAAAAGAATAAATACAACGCAATCGCTGCACTAAGCGATTTTATGAGCATTTCTGTTTTTCCTATTCCTTCCATTGAGGCAAAATCGCCTCAAAAATGGCTCGTGCAGCGCTTTTCTGAGCAGATTGGAAACCATCCGCTCAGATGAGAATTTTCTCTTAGAGAATCATTGCACAAGCGCTTTCAGGGCGATTTTGAAAATCGCCAGCGCTTAAAAAAATGCCACAAACACCCCTAGTGTGACTGAGCCCTCATACTTGGAATTTCTTATCAGTGAGGGACACACTGTAGCCACTTCCTGTCTGAGTCAGGACTGAGTCAGCCACTTACATGCCTGATATTTAACTCTTTAAGGTCACATTAAAACTAGTAAGGGCAGACTGCCGTCCCTGCTGCCCACTCCCAAGATGGTGCATGCTGGCACTGACATGCGCACAAGCGGCGCCCTGCATCCATTACATCACTTCCGCGGTAAACCGGAAGCAACTTACTCTGCCCTAATGCGTCCCTAGTGACGCATCCACCTACCCCACGCCAACATATGCATGACGCTTGGCGGCGCACGTTGCTGATGCGGAATTCTGGTCGTGTCCCCCGCTCGGCAGGAAGCGTACTCCCCGCCCCACACGCCCATTGGCTGGAGGGCGTGCTCCTTCACTTTTTAAGCAGTAGTTCCGGTGCACCTCGCCACTGAGGCGCCAGGTGTAATCCGGACACTTTGCTGGTAAGTTCTTTCAAGGGCTGATGCCCCCCTTTTCAATTCAATCCAGTTTTTATGATCTGACAGTCCCCTCTGAACCGTACACTGCTTATTATAGAGCACTTTGCCTATTACCATTACCCACCACGGGGATACTACCCTTATGGACTAATTCAATACTGGGTTTAACTGCATAATTCCCCAATCCCCCTCCTCCACTCCACTTTTCCCTCCCACCCCCTTCTTCCCTCTCCCCTACCTTTTTCCCTCCCTCTCTGTTTCACCTCAGCGTTACAATACTGGAACATGGAATTGTTGTACACTACACATGCAATACTAAAAGTGTGTGTATATATCTTTATTTCTGTTTGCAGTCTGTTTGCATACTCATTTGCCCTTTTGTCTGGATATACACCCTTTTGTGCCTTTTGTCCCCAGTCGTGTACTCCTGTCATCTATTGCCTGATGAAGCGGGCTTGGGTCTGTGAAACGCGTTGCGATTAACCCCTGGAGTGTACCAATAAATTTACCTTGTCTTGAATGCACAGCTTGTTATGTCTGCTTGAGGGAGGTAAGTTCACCGCTTCCTCCTAAGCAATTTTAACCATTTTAAGTACTGTTTTTATCCTTTTGGCGCCTCTGTTCTCCTTTACAATACGTTTAACATCCACCCCTGGTGGAGGGGGATACCCCTTTCTTTTCACGTCTACAGAGAGCGACTTCTTATTCCTGAGTGAGGACAGGACAATCTCCTCACCTGCCTGTACAGTGGTTGCCTGAGTGAGGACAGGACAATCTCCTCACCTGCCTGTACAGTGGTTGCCTGAGTGAGGACAGGACAATCTCCTCACCTGCCTGTACAGTGGTTGCCTGAGTGAGGACAGGACAATCTCCTCACCTGCCTGTACAGTGGTTGCCTGAGTGAGGACAGGAGAATCGCCCCACCTGCCTGTACAGTGGTTGCCTGAGTGAGGACAGGAGAATCGCCCCACCTGCCTGTACAGTGGTTGCCTGAGTGAGGACAGGACAATCGCCCCACCTGCCTGTACAGTGGTTGCCTGAGTGAGGACAGGACAATCTCCTCACCTGCCTGTACAGTGGTTGCCTGAGTGAGGACAGGACAATCGCCCCACCTGCCTGTACAGTGGTTGCCTGAGTGAGGACAGGACAATCTCCTCACCTGCCTGTACAGTGGTTGCCTGAGTGAGGACAGGACAATCTCCTCACCTGCCTGTACAGTGGTTGCCTGAGTGAGGACAGGAGAATCTCCTCACCTGCCTGTACAGTGGTTGCCTGAGTAGGGACAGGACAATCGCCCCACCTGCCTGTACAGTGGTTGCCTGAGTGAGGACAGGACAATCTCCTCACCTGCCTGTACAGTGGTTGCCTGAGTGAGGACAGGAGAATCGCCCCACCTGCCTGTACAGTGGTTGCCTGAGTGAGGACAGGAGAATCGCCCCACCTGCCTATACAGTGGTTGCCTGCAAGTAACCCTGCTTTGTGAGTATTATTCAATACTCTTTTTCATTTGTCTACCATTACCTAGACATACTACACTATATTGGGCTCTCGGTTCTCTCTTTTTTTATATATTCCAAAACGTTATCCAACCGATTACAACCATTGATGAAATACTTGATTAGGGGAGATCAGGTCGGTTTTGTCCCAGGGAGGGAGGCCAAAATGAACACAACTAGAACAATAAATATAATAGACTATGTCCGTTCACACTCCATCCCTGCTAAGTGTTGATGCCGTAAAGGCATTGGATAGGGTGGACTGGAACTTTCTTTGTACCACCCTACACCAAACTGGCCTTGGGAAAGCCTTAATTAACAAAGTGATGGCTCTTTATAGCCACCCTACTGCTCGTATCCGAGTGAACGGAATCCTTTCAGACTCCTTTTCAGTACATAATGGCACCGGTCAAGAGTGCCCCCTGTCGCCCTTATTATATGTGCTGGCCATGGAACACCTAGCCAATGCCCTACGACTAAATGGGGATATTCATGGAGTGATGATAAAGGGACAACATCATAAGGTCGCCCTGTACACCGATGATTTATTCATCTAGGTCTCCCAACCCATGATTTCCTTCCATAATATTCTCACAGAATTTGAAAGGTTTGGGTTTCTCAGTCATTTCAAGGTCAACTTAAACAAAACTGAAGCTTTCAACATATCTCTCCCTCGGCGTACGGTGCAGAGCTGCATCCTTTAACTTTACATGGCAGAAAACAGCTATACAATATCTCGGAGTAACGATACCTGCTGACTTAAGTCAACTATATTCCCTAAATTTTAGCCCTTATCTTAATGAGATTTCTCAATATTATAGGTCCTGGTCCTCACTTCCACTTTCCCTCTCAGCCAAAATAAATATTATAAAAATGGATATACTTCCTAAACTCCTATACAAATTCCAGACAGTTCCCATCTCCATACCTTCACATTTTTTCTCAGCCCTTAGATCTCTATCGTGTACATTTATATGGTCCACGGGTCAGCCCAGGATTAAATTCTCCACCTTAACAAGAGCTAAGTGCCAGGGTGGACTGGGACTACCAGACTTTGCACTATACTGTAAAGCTGCTCAACTGTCCAGAATAATTGAATGGCAGTATGCCTCTAGCGGGACTATTGAATCATATCATGAAGAATATCTAGCTCAATATAGTCTCAAATCTCTGGTGTGGATCCCCAACTCCCTGAGACTCAAAAATCTTGAGATCGCTTTCCTGAGCCGTCACACTCTTAAATGCTGGGACCAAATACAAAATAATCTGCATATTCTCCCTTCCCTTAGCCCACTCATCCCACTCTTTAACAACCCATTATTCCCAGCTGGCATAGATTCGAACAGGATCTTTCAATGGTCTAAGAAAAATAACCCGAGACTGCGAGAGATTTTCTCTTCCACTCTTCAAATTGACACTTTTAACAATCAGAACTGGCTTCTATATAGACAGTTTAGGAGTTTCATAGACTTCTGCAAGTCTAACAATTACTCCCCTAGAGATCTCACAGACCTAGAACCATTATGCCTTCATGCTGTTAAACCACAACATTTACTTTCTTTAACATACACCCTGCTGAGAGAGAGCATCCATAGTGGTAAACTCACTTTTATAAGATACTGGGAACATGCCTTAAACAGACAGTTCTCCACTGAGGATCTTCTCATTAACTCATGCCATGTCAAGAAGTAACAATCTTCAAGAAAGAAACTTCCGGATACTATCTCTGTGGTATAGATGCCCTGACACTCTACATCGTATATGCCCTGACACTCCTGATCTGTGCTGGCGTTGTAATGCAGATATTGGCACCCCTCTCCACATTTGGTGGCAATGCCCTTTGATCCTGTCTTTCTTGGACATAATCTTTAAGATCTACAGAGACATGACCCTCTCCCAGATGTCTAATTCTCCTGAAATCGCAATTCTCTCATTACTACCAGGATCTCTGTCTAAAGCTAAAAAAAAGGTATTCTCCGCCACTGCCTTACCGCAGCACATACTGTTCTAGCTAGACACTGGAAAAAGCTTGGCACACCTTCTTTACATGGCTGGGTTATTGCTATGAATGAACTGATGAGAATGGATGAACTCTCATCATTAGATGATAGTATCCTTGGTACTGCTGGATAGACTTTCGCGAATCTCAACAATTCACATCTATACTACATAACTTTCATTTGAATACCTTGAATACTGTCTTAGCATAATTACATACAAAAGGGATAATTCATACTATATTACATTAGGTTAGACATATATCACCCACTTTGACTATCCAGTCTTCTGTTTTGGGCTGGTTATGGTTACTGGCTACTGTTTATTAACTTCACACCTGAAATCTAATTGACATATGCCTGACTCTCCCCTCCCTTCCCCAACTACCCCTTACCTATCTCCCCCCCCCCACACATACATACCTTCCCTCCCCCCTCCCTTTATTAGGTAAATTGCTTTTTTATACATACTCCTGTTCAGCAAATAACATCTACAATAAGTTTGTCAGGCAGTTCGGTTGATAATTTTCGTACTATTACATTCCGCGATCTTTGTAAACACTGAATTGTTCATTGTTATTAACCTTTTTTGTATTTCTCTTTCACTTGTCATCAGTAACCAACATTTCGATGTTACCTTTGCCTAAATATTGTCATTGCCTTTACCATGCTTGCTTGTTTGTTTTTACAACTTCAAAAACTTTAATAAAAACAAATTGAACCAGAAAGGTCACAGAGGCAGGTGAATGTATACAGAACGTGTCTCTGTGTCCTAATAGGAGTTCACAAGCCCACCTCGGGTTCTCCTTAACCCTTGCAATGGAATAAATAAAAACCTGACACAGGCAAGTCGACTTAGTACTATATGTAGCCATGTTTATCTCATTATGTCACCTCAGTGCAGGGAGTTTAATGCTTTACAAACCAATGCAGTGAGCAGTATGAGAGAGTCCTCGGGATTCTGGGTAAATATGCTGCCATGTGCATTTAGCAAGAGATAATAGGAACACTGATGACCAAAACATTTCCCACACTCAGTGCAGTAATAGAGCTTCTCCCAGTGATGAGAGAGGGATAAGCGGAACTGAACAAGCCTGTTATTGGCTGCTGCACCCCCCCCCCCCCATCCTCCCTACTGCCTGCTATGCTGGGGAGATGGAGAGCAGTATGCTGTGGCCACTTCAGGTTCACTGGAGGCAAAGCTATCACTGACCATTACTTAGCACCTGTGTGAGTTCTACCGTGTCTTACGAGAGTCGATTGCTGTGCAAAACATTTCCCACACTCAGAGCAGTAATAGAGCTTCACCCAGTGATGAGAGAGGGATGAGCGGAACTGAACAGGCCTGTTATTGGCTGCTGCACTCCCCTCTCCATCCTCCCTACTGCCTGCTATGCTGGGGAGATGGAGAGCAGTATGCTGTGGCCACTTCAGGTTCACTGGAGGCAAAGCTATCACTGAGCCTTACTTATCACCAGTGTGAGATCTCTCATGACTGACAAGGTGTGATTTATGTACAAAACATTTCCCACACTCAGCACACGAAAATGGCTTCTCACCAGTGTGAGTTCTCTCATGTATATCAAGTTGTGTTTTCCGTGCAAAACATTTCCCACACTCAGCACATGAATAGGGCTTCTCACCAGTGTGAGATCGCTCATGTATAACAAGGCTTTTTTTATGTCCAAAACATTTCCCACACTCAGCACATGAATATGGCTTCTCACCAGTGTGAGTTCTCACATGGGTGACAAGGTCTGGTTTATATGCGAAGCATTTCCCACACTCAGCACATGAATAAGGCTTCTCACCAGTGTGCGATCTCTCATGTTTGACAAGACTTTTTTTATGTCCAAAACATTTCCCGCACTCAGCACATGAATAAGGCTTCTCACCAGTGTGAGTTCTCTCATGTGTGACAAGGTCTGGTTTATATGCAAAGCATTTCCCACACTCAGCACATGAATAGGGCTTCTCACCGGTGTGAAATCTCTCATGTCTGACGAGGTCTGATTTAAGAGCAAAGCATTTCCCACACTCAGTACAACAATAAGGTTTCTCACCAGTGTGAATTCTCTTATGTTTAACAAGCTCTGATTTCCATACAAAACATTTCCCACACTCAGCACATGAATAGGGCTTCTCACCAGTGTGAGATCTCTTATGTTTGACAAGATGCAATTTCTGTTCCATACATTTTCCGCACTCAGCAGATGAATATATCATCTCACCAGTGTGAACTGTCTCATGTCTGACAAGGCTTCCTTTAGTTCCAAAACATTTCCCACACTCGGTACATGAATATGGCTTCTCACAAGTGTGAGATCTCTTATGGGTGACAAGTTGTGATCTATAAACAAAACATTTCCCACACTCAGCACATGAATATGGCTTCTCACCAGTGTGATAACTCTCATGCCTGACAAGATGTGATTTCTGAAAAAAACATTTCCCACACTCAGCACATGAATAGGGCTTCTCACCAATGTGATATCTCTCATGTATAACAAGGTGCGATTTCCATGAAAAACATTTCCCACACTCAGCACATGGATAGGGCTTCTCTCCAGTGTGAGATCTCTCATGTCTGATAAGTAGTGATTTCCGTACAAACCATTTCCCACACGTGGAACAGGAATGAGACCCTCCAGCAGGGGGAGAGCTGTGCTGGGTATGAGGCCCCTCAGGGTTAGACAGGTGAGGGGAGTCTGGGGGAATATTTGGGGTCACCAGGATATCTGCAGGTGACTCTTGTCCAGTGACATCATCATCCGTTGTACAGTCTGTGGATACAGAGAGACGAGTCTCTGAGAGGTTCCTGATGCCGGGACTCCGCGCTGCAAATAGAGAAACATCATCACTTCCTGTTAGAGAATTCTGAGGGGAGGAGCAATTATCATTAGGGGCGGTCAGTGAGCTGCTGAGAATTCCAAGTTGGTGCAAAGATGATGCAGATTGGAAATGGACCAGATGCAGCGGCTGCATAATTTTACATATAATTTGCACCATCCCAGAGTTATTGGCATGTCACTGACCATCACTAGTTATCAGCCTGACAGAGAACTGCAGAAGGTTTTGCTCACTACAGGCGGCCAATCACAGGGCAATAACTTTGCCTTGCATGAAAATATCATGTAGCTAGGAATTCAGCCAATCAAATACATTTCCTGTTGTGTGATCACAAACCAGTTTTTACGGCATATTTTATGACATTTTTTATTAATGTTTCGAAATAAATTCTAGCAAGACTGTATGCTTAGGCGCATGAGTTGGTGTAACATACATGGAAAGCAGTACATTGTAGAGCTTGATGAGACAATGGCAGCAATGTGTTACTCCTGTGACAACAGACCTCTATGTACTTATAGCAAGACATCTGTATTATGTTTGTAGAGCAATGTGGTGTCACTTACACATTCTTATTACCATTGTATCCTCGTGTCACTCATATGCCCCTTGTAATGTCCCTTTATCTCTCTCTTGTCCCCAATTGTGCAAATAAAGATATTGGCCTCAATTCACTAAGATAATGCTGGAGATAATAAGGCAAGAGTAAACTTGCCACCACACAGTGAGAGAGTTATCTTATCTCTTCATTACTCAAGTTACCTACTCTGTAGTTAATTTACCTCCTCTGTAGTTAATTTACCTCCTCTGTAGTTAATTTCACACACAGTTAATTAACAGCCTGTCTTTAACTCTGGAGTTATTTTAAGGCTTGGATAGTTAACTTAAAGACAGAAGAGTTAACTTTAGGTTTGCCTGAGGTAAAATGTTTCCTGAATACGACATGCCTTATCACCATGGTGATAACTCTAGAAACGTTATTAAAGACAGGAGATAAGCTTAGTGAATTGAGGCCATTGTGATGTTACACACTAAATTATAGGAAATGCGAGGTGGAGGAATTATCCATTTATGTCATGGAGATCCCAAACCACTAATACTTCTGTAGCTGGATATAAATATAAAAATACACAGAGTAGTCAAAAAATTAGACACACCCCTTATTTGAAAGTCAACCAATCCAAGAGTGACGTAGAGTGATGTAACAATGCAGATACACCTATATAAGGAACACTCAGCTTCCGACAAAGTCGTTGTTAATCGTCATAATGTTCTAATATAACATTCAATAAAATGTGTTTTCCTCCTTTTTATTACCCATACAGTTATCATATTTGCTTTTGTGGTCAAGTTATATTTTCTGTTACAAATTACCAAAGTACAGTTTATTTGAAAGCTGCCATTGCATTTTACTGCACAGCTGCTATATTTATATATTATAATGTATCAAGTGATCACTTCTCAGCTCTCTCTCATTCTACGATGTATGCAGCTCTGTTTCAGCACACTGCTGGCTGTATACTAATTGTAGCCAGGCTACAAATCCGTATTCGGGAGATACCCAGATAGTTCTATCCGGATATCTCCCAGTAAACCTGTGCGGAGGGGGGGGGGGTGTCAATCTCACCTGTGTGACATCTTCTTGCTTCGTCCCTCGGTGCCTCCCATGATACGGTCCACGCGTCGGTCACGTGACTCCACACACTTCCTCCTTCCGGGTTGAAGGAGGAAGTGTTTGGAGTCATGTGATGCGCTTGGAGCGCATCGCGGGAGGCACCGAGGGACGAAGCAAGACGTCAGACAGGTAAGCTTGACACCCCTCCACAGGTTTACTAGGAGATATCCGGATAGAACTATCCGGGTGTCTTCCGAATACAGATTTGAGCAAGCCTGATTGTAGCAGACAGAAGAATGTAAACAAAGATAATGTTATCACCTCTTGCTTTCCACTAAAGAACCAAGTGCTGTGTTTACCTGTTTGAATGCTGTTCTGCTACAGAGGACATGCTCAGTTGCATAGCACTTTAATGTCAAAATGGGTACAACTAAAGATTAAAGTGACTTTTAAGGAGGGATGATTGTTGGTACAAGAAAAGATGGTGCTAGCATCTCTGAAACAATGACTGTTTTAGGATTTTCTCCCCTAATATCTCCGGTGTCTAGAGAGTGGCAGTTGAGAAAAAAAAAACTTCAAGAGATGAGGACTATTCTGGTCATAAAAAGGCTGGTAAATGACAGAGCTGAAAGGCAAGTAGCACGCATAGTCCACAGCAACAGAAGGGCAGAAACAAGGCAAATGACAGCTGAATTCAATGCAGCTGCATCACAAAGCCTATCCCAACGCCCAACAAGACGGACTTTGCTAAGGATGGGCTTTAGCAGCAGGAGACCATCAAGAGTGCCCTTGGTATCCCAGAAAAAAAGGAAAAGACGCCTGTTGTGGGCCCTTGTCACTGTGCTCTATCGGTCTCCAACTGGTTTGAGGAACATCAATCAAAGTTTAACCTGCTTCCATGGCCAGCTCAGTCCCCTGACCTCAATCCTGCTGAGCATTTGTGGGGCGAAGACAAAAGATCACTTCAAAGCTTGGAAACGCCACCATCCAATCTGACCCAACTTAGCGCTGCCGTTGTGTGAGCACGAGCCAACATTCCTCAGTAACAGCGTCAGCATCTTATAGAGTCCAGGCCAAGAAGAATATCAGCTGTGATCAGAGCTAAAGGTAGACCAAAACAATATTTTTTGGCGAGTATATAATACTATACAAAAGTGTATATGTACAGTAACGTACAGTCACCATAATCAGCTTATTACAGGCCAGTAACACTAAGTCACCCCTACTGTGACCAATCTGTGTACAGTAATGTACAGTGACCATTATCAGCTTATTACAGGCCAGTAACACTAAGTCACCCCTACTGTGACCAATCTGTGTACAGTAATGTACAGTGACCATTATCAGCTTATTACAGGCCAGTAACACTAAGTCACCCCTACTGTGACCAATCTGTGTACAGCAATGTACAGTGACCATTATCAGCTTATTACAGGCCGGTAACACTAAGTCACCCCTATTGTGACCAATATGTGTACAGTAACGTACAGTGACCATTATCAGCTTATTACTGGCCAGTAACACTAAGTCACCCCCACTGTGACCAATCTGTGTACAGTAATGTACAGTGACCATTATCAGCTTATTACAGGCTGGTAACACTAAGTCACCCCTACTGTGACCAAATTGTGTACAGTAATGTACAGTGACCATTATCAGCTTATTACAGGCTGGTAACACTAAGTCACCGCTACTGTGACCAATCTGTGTACAGTAATGTACAGTGACCATTATCAGCTTATTACAGGCCGGTAACACTAAGTCACCCCTACTGTGACCAATCTGTGTACAGTAATGTACAGTGACCATTATCAGCTTATTACAGGCCGGTAACACTAAGTCACCCCTATTGTGACCAATATGTGTACAGTAATGTACAGTGACCATTATCAGCTTATTACTGGCCAGTAACACTAAGTCACCCCTACTGTGACCAATCTGTGTACAGTAATGTACAGTGACCATTATCAGCTTATTACAGGCTGGTAACACTAAGTCACCCCTACTGTGACCAAATTGTGTACAGTAATGTACAGTGACCATTATCAGCTTATTACAGGCTGGTAACACTAAGTCACCGCTACTGTGACAAATCTGTGTACAGTAATGTACAGTGACCATTATCAGCTTATTACAGGCCGGTAACACTAAGTCACCCCTACTGTGACCAATCTGTACACAGTAATGTACAGTGACCATTATCAGCTTATTACAGGCTGGTAACACTAAGTCACCCCTACTGTGACCAAATTGTGTACAGTAATGTACAGTGACCATTATCAGCTTATTACAGGCTGGTAACACTAAGTCACCGCTACTGTGACCAATCTGTGTACAGTAATGTACAGTGACCATTATCAGCTTATTACAGGCCGGTAACACTAAGTCACCCCTACTGTGACCAATCTGTACACAGTAATGTACAGTGACCATTATCAGCTTATTACAGGCTGGTAACACTAAGTCACCCCTACTGTGACCAAATTGTGTACAGTAATGTACAGTGACCATTATCAGCTTATTACAGGCTGGTAACACTAAGTCACCGCTACTGTGACCAATCTGTGTACAGTAATGTACAGTGACCATTATCAGCTTATTACAGGCCGGTAACACTAAGTCACCCCTACTGTGACCAATCTGTACACAGTAATGTACAGTGACCATTATCAGCTTATTACAGGCTGGTAACACTAAGTCACCCCTACTGTGACCAAATTGTGTACAGTAATGTACAGTGACCATTATCAGCTTATTACAGGCTGGTAACACTAAGTCACCCCTACTGTGACCAATCTGTAGACAGTAATGTACAGTGACCATTATCAGCTTATTACAGGCCGGTAACACTAAGTCACCCCTACTGTGACCAATCTGTGTACAGTAATGCACAGTGACCATTATCAGCGTATTACAGGCCAGTAAAACTAAGTCACCCCTATTGTGACCAATCTGTGTATAGTAATGTACAGTGACCATTATCAGGTTATTACTGGCCGGTAACACTAAGTCACCCCTACTGTGACCAATCTGTGTACAGTAATGTACAGTGACCATTATCAGCTTATTACAGGCCGGTAACACTAAGTCACCTCTACTGGGACCAATCTGTGTACAGTAATGTACAGTGACCATTATCAGCTTATTACAGGCCAGTAACACTAAGTCACCCCAACTGTGACCAATCTGTGTACAGTAATGTACAGTGACCAATATCAGCTTATTACAGGCCGGTAACACTAAGTCACCCCTACTGTGACCAATCTGTGTACAGTAATGTACAGTGACCATTATCAGTTTATTACAGGCCAGTAACACTAAGTCACCCCTACTGTAACCAATCTGTGTACAGTAATGTACAGTGACCAATATCAGCGTATTACTGGCCAGTAACACTAAGTCACCCCTCCTTTGACCAATCTGTGTACAGTAATGTACAGTAACCAATATCAGTTTATTACAGGCCAGTAACACTAAGTCACCCCTACTGTAACCAATCTGTGTACAGTAATGTACAGTGACCATTATCAGCTTATTACAGGCCGGTAACACTAAGTCACCCCTACTGTAACCAACCTGTGTACAGTAATGTACAGTGACCATTATCCGCTTATTACAGGCCGGTAACACTAAGTCACCCCTACTGTGACCAATCTGTGTACAGTAATGTACAGTGACCATTATCAGCTTATTACAGGCCAGTAACACTAAGTCACCCCTACTGTGACCAATCTGTGTACAGTAATGTACAGTGACCATTATCAGCTTATTACAGGCCAGTAACACTAAGTCACCCCTACTGTGACCAATCTGTGTACAGTAATGTACAGTGACCATTATCAGCTTATTACAGGCCGGTAACACTAAGTCACCCCTACTGTGACCAATCTGTGTACAGTAATGTACAGTGACCATTATCAGCTTATTACAGGCCAGTAACACTAAGTCACCACTACTGTGACCAATCTGTGTACAGTAATGTACAGTGACCATTATCAGCTTATTACAGGCCAGTAACACTAAGTCACCCCTACTGTGACCAATCTGTGTACAGTAATGTACAGTGACCATTATCAGCTTATTACAGGCCAGTAACACCAAGTCACCCCTACTGTGACCAATCTGTGTACAGTAATGTACAGTGACCATTATCAGCTTATTACAGACCAGTAACACTAAGTCACCCCTAATGTGACCAATCTGTGTACAGTAATGTACAGTGACCGTTATCTGCTTATTACAGGCCTGTAACACTAAGTCACCTCTACTGTGACCAATCTGTGTACAGTAATGTACAGTGACCATTATCAGCTTATTACAGGCCAGTAACACTAAGTCACCCCCTACTGTGACCAATCTGTGTACAGTAATGTACAGTGACCATTATCAGCATATTACAGGCCAGTAACACTAACTCCCCCTACTGTGACCAATCTGTGTACAGTAATGTACAGTGACCATTATCAGCTTATTACAGACCAGTAACACTAAGTCACCCCTACTGTGACCAATCTGTGTACAGTAATGTACAGTGACCGTTATCTGCTTATTACAGGCCGGTAACACTAAGTCACCTCTACTGTGACCAATCTGTGTACAGTAATGTACAGTGACCATTATCAGCTTATTACAGGCCAGTAACACTAAGTCACCCCCTACTGTGACCAATCTGTGTACAGTAATGTACAGTGACCATTATCAGCATATTACAGGCCAGTAACACTAAGTCACCCCTACTGTGACCAATCTGTGTACAGTAATGTACAGTGACCGTTATCTGCTTATTACAGGCCGGTAACACTAAGTCACCTCTACTGTGACCAATCTGTGTACAGTAATGTACAGTGACCATTATCAGCTTATTACAGACCAGTAACACTAAGTCACCCCTACTGTGACCAATCTGTGTACAGTAATGTACAGTGACCGTTATCTGCTTATTACAGGCCGGTAACACTAAGTCACCTCTACTGTGACCAATCTGTGTACAGTAATGTACAGTGACCATTATCAGCTTATTACAGGCCAGTAACACTAAGTCACCCCCTACTGTGACCAATCTGTGTACAGTAATGTACAGTGACCATTATCAGCATATTACAGGCCAGTCACACTAACTCCCCCTACTGTGACCAATCTGTGTACAGTAATGTACAGTGACCATTATCAGCTTATTACAGACCAGTAACACTAAGTCACCCCTACTGTGACCAATCTGTGTACAGTAATGTACAGTGACCGTTATCTGCTTATTACAGGCCGGTAACACTAAGTCACCTCTACTGTGACCAATCTGTGTACAGTAATGTACAGTGACCATTATCAGCTTATTACAGGTCAGTAACACTAAGTCACCCCCTACTGTGACCAATCTGTGTACAGTAATGTACAGTGACCATTATCAGCATATTACAGGCCAGTAACACTAACTCCCCCTACTGTGACCAATCTGTGTACAGTAATGTACAATGACCATTATCAGCTTCAGTGTTCTCCCCAGAATTTTTTTCAGCCGGGTGGCATGAAAAAGTAGCCGAGTGGGAAAGTAAGGGCCCTTTTCCACTAGGATGTGCAAACGTAATTGCGCTGCGATCACGCAACCTACAATCTACACTACCTGTGATTTCTCCATATAGCTGCCGGGAACGGAGCACGATTGCCCGACAACTGTGTTTTGGAAAAATACCTGTTAGTGTCTTGTAATAGGTATTTCTGATAGTCCTTCAGTCTGGCCCCCTGAATTGAGAGTACACTGGATCCGTCCTATTTAAAAAACACAGACTTTGATTAATTAAACCCAATTAAGGCCACCTGCCTGCATATATAGGTGCACCTCCCCCTTCATCCCTCACTTATCACAGAGTAATATACACCAAGGTGCACACACGCAAAGTCAGAAGGAAGTGAGTCAGAACGAACCTTACACCAGGAGTGACTATAGGGTATGGGTAATAGAGGGGGCCGGACTGAAGGACTATTAGAAATACGTATTACCAGACACTAACAGGTATTTTCTCTCTGCATCCTCCAGTCCGGCTCCCTGAATTGAGAGACCACAGAGAACTTGCTCTTACTCACAATTAGGGTGGGACAACTGCCTGCAGAACTTTTCTTCCGTAGGGCATGTCCTGATTTGACAGCAGGTCAATTCTGTAGTGCCTTATAAACGTTGATGGGTTTGACCATGTTGCAGTTCTACAAATTTGATCTAAAGATGCCCCTGCTCTTTCTGCCCATGAGGTAGAGACTGATCTGGTCGAATGGGCTTTAATTTGCATTGGAGATTGTTTACCTGCTGACTGGTAGCAAATGTCTATCGTCTGTCTAATGATCCATCTAGCTACCGAGGATTTAGTGGCTTGCAAACCTTTCCTTTGTCCTGCAAACAAAACTAGTAACTTCTTTCATCTTCTCCATTGCTTAGTTCTCTTCAAATAAACTAGCACTGCTCTTCTCACATCTAAAGAATGAAACAGTTTTTTTTTTCTAGTTTTAGGGTTAGCACAGAAGGAAGGGAGAATTATGTCCTGTGAAATTTTGAATTTACTTTGGGAATGTATGTCTGATCAGTCCTGAAAACAATTTTGTCAGGTTGTATCGTCATATAAGGGTCTTTAGTAGATAAAGCCTGTAAGTCACCTACCCTCCTAGCCGTCGTCATGGCCAACAGGAAAGCTACTTTAAGGGTTAGATATTTTGGGTCAATTTGATCTAACGGCTCAAAAGGAGGTTTCTGAAGCTCCTGTAGTACCAATGGCAGGTCCCAAGGTGGAAAGGTCTTTGACTGAATGGGCCTGGACCTTGACACTGCTTTAACAAATGCTTTAACATACTGTTCTTTTGCCAATTGTCTATCTAGGAATATAGACAAAGCTGCAATTTGTACCTTAATAGTACTAACCGAAAGACCCAAATCTACTCCAGTGTTCTCCCGAGGCTCATTTAGCTGGGTGCTCCACCCGGCTAGTTTTGATGAGCACCCGGCTGTCATCAGCTCACCTCCTGCTATGCTGTAAGCAGTGGCAAACAGAAACACCGGCCCTGCATTTTCTCATCTCACCCCACCCGGCTACTTTTTCATGCCACCCAGCTGGAAACATTTTTCTGGGGAGAACATTGTACTCCATCTTGTAGAAAGTCTAAAACGAGTGGCAGACCATTTTGGTGTGTTTGGAAACCTCTCCTTTCTTTCCATCCATTGAAGGTTTTCCAAACCTTCCCATAAATTATCTTTGTAACCTCTTTCCTACTTTTAAAGAGGGTCTGGATTACTTTGTCTGAAAACCCTCTTTGCTAACAGCTGCTTCTCAAGATCCAAGCTGGGAGACTGAGTTTTTGTGGATCTGGATGAACGATTCCATTCTGAGAAAGTAGATCTGGCCTGCACAGGAGTTTCCAAGGATCCTGTATAGCTAGCAATCTGACTATTGGAAACCAGGCCCTTCTGGGCCACCAAGGAATGATAAGAATCACCTTGGCCTGTTCTAACTGAATCTTCCTGACCACCCTTAGAAGCAGATTGAATGGAGGGAATGCATAGACCAAGTCCTTTCCCCAATTTACTGTTAGAGCGTCTAATCTGTTGTTCCTTGAAGAGACGTCCAACGAACAAAAATCTGGAAGTTTTGCATTTAAAGGGGAGGCAAAGAGGTCTATTCTGGGAAACCCCCCACCTCTGGGTTATGAGTTTGAAAATCTCTGGACAAAGTTTCTATTCTGCCTCCCGTACTGTCCTGCGACTTAAACTGTCCGCTAATTGGTTTGTTGAACCCTTTATGTGGACTGCCGACAGAGATAAGAGATGCTTTTCTGACCAGTGAAGAATCTCTAGGGAAAGGTAAAGAAGTGTACGGACTTTGGTTCCGCCTTGCTTGTTTAGATATGTCACCGTTACAATATTGTCGGACAAGATTTTGACATGCTTGCTCTTCACTACCTCTATCAGAGCTAGTAAAGCTTCTTTTACGGCTGACAGTTCCCTGAAGTTGGAGGAACTTAACTTCAGTTCCTAACTCCATACTCCTTGAATCTGGATATTCTGGCAATGGGCCCCCCAGGCGCTGACGTCTGTGGTGACCCTGATTTCCTCCTGCTGGACCCAACTTCGGCCCTGAGAGAGATTGTGGGGGTCCTGCCACCAACTTAAAGAGTTTCTGACTTGCTCTGTTGGCTTTCACTTTCTCTGTTGGCCTCCCCCTTCTGATAGTAACCACTCCTGTAGAAGGTGGGGGTGTAACTGTGCCCACTGTAATGCTGGAATGCAAGATGTCATGGACCCCAGTAGAGAACATGCTTCCCGTAGCGAGATCTCTTCTTGACTCAGCAAACTTGAAATCTTTCGAGAAAGTTTCTCTATCTTTTCTAGGGGTAACCAAGTTTTTTGACTTACTGTGTCTAACGAGTAACCTAGAAATAAAACCTTTTGGGATGGAACTAAGTTTGACTTCTCCCAAATGATCACCCATCCTAACCTTTGCAGGATCTGTAAGCAAATTTTTAAAACTCTTTCTAAATGTTCTTTTGTCTGAGCAAAAATAGGAAAATCATCCAGATATGGGACAATTCTGATATTTTCCAGGTCAAGGCAGGCTGTCACTTCTGCTACAATTTTCATGAAGATGCGTGGAGAAGCTGCTAACCCAAATGGGAGGGCCCTGAACTGGAAATGGTTTTGTTGCCGAATTCCAGGGCAAACCTTAAGAATCTTTGATGGACCGTGGAGATTGGAACGTGTAAATACGCGTCTTGAAGATCGATCAAGGCCAATCAAGCAAAGGAAGTCAGGAGGTCCTTTACCGAGTAAATCTTTTCCATCTTGAATTTTTTTCTCTCTTAGAAAAAAAATTCAAGTTGCTTAGATTTATAATAAGGCAATATTTTCCTGACGGTTTTCGAACCATGAAAATGTGAGAGTAGAAGCCCTCCCTTAGTTCTGAAGGAGGTACTCTTACCGCTACGATTTGCAGAAGCAAGGAGGTGACAGCCTGCCTTAATGCCTGAGCTTTGTCCCTGTCTTGCGGAGGTTTTGTCAAGTAGTACCTGGGGGGAGGCTCCCTGCTGCATTCGAGTTTGCACTCCAATTTTATTATATTCAATATGAACTTGTTTTGTGTGATACTTTCCCACTGAGGAAGAACGTTTAATAGCCTCCCCCCGACCTGAAACTGGTCATTTTGCGTCTTTGTTTCCTGGGGTCCGAGGTTTTTGGGACACGTTTGTTCCCCTACCTCTACCCCTGAAGTAAGACCATTTCTTGTTCTGTTCAGGATTTTCCCCTTCTGTGACATTTGATTCCTACCCTGGAAATACCTCTTGGTAGTGGTTTTCTTACGTTTATCAGGGAACTTTTTCTATTTGTCTGTTGACCTGGATAAGATATTCTCCAAATCTTTGCCAAAAAGTAACTTCCCTTCAAACTTCATAGCACACAACCTGCTTTTGGATGTAATATCCCCCTTCCAGGTTCTCAAATTGCTCTCCTTATAGAGTTTACAAAAGCTGCAATTTTAGCTGTACCTCTAAGGGATTCCACTAGCGCATCACAGATGAATGCTAAGGCTCTAGAAACCCCCGGGAAGGACTCAAGAACCTGTTCTACTGGAGTACCCCCTGCTAGCAACTGTTGCATCTCATCCACCCATGAAATAAGATTCCTGGACACACAGATAGACGAGATGTTGGGCCTAAACAATAAGATGTTGGGCCTAAACCAAAGGGAAATTCTTCCCCAATTCTTTCCAAAACCTCAACTTTTCTATCTAATGGGTCCTTTAAGGCCCCAGTATCCTCAAAGGAGAGGTCCGCATCTTTAGAGAATTGAGAAAGTGCTGCATCCAATTTTGGGCACTTATCCCATCTCTGAATTTCTGCCTCTTTAAAAGGAAATTTGTGTTTGAAGGATTTTGGAACTAAAAATCTTTTCTATGGATTTTCCCATTGGTCATCAATGATACAATCTAATGATTGTGTTTAACAATTGCTGGAAGCAGCATCTGCCATGTGGAAGAGAAAGAGATGGCGAGCAGACGCCGTCGTGGCATCTGCTTCCGCTCGCCCTGCCAGCGGTGGGAGTGTCTGCCTTCTCGCGTGCATCGGGACGTAGGCGGAAGTAGACTGCATGACCTGGAAGTGGTTCCCCACGTGTCATACCCGCTCCGGAGACGTCCAACAATGCGCAGCCCAGCATCCAAAAGGCAACTGCCGCCTGTCCCAACAGTCGCACAGCCACAGCAAATAGATTAAAGGTAATCTACCCCACACACCTATTGCTATGAGCCACACCGCAATGCTAGCCCACCATTTGTAGCTAGCGCTGCACGCAGAGAACTTGGCCTAGGTCTAAGGGTCCTAACGACTACAACGCAGGACCCTTAGCCTAAATCTGTAAAAGAAATCCAGCCTGTGTTACCAATAGGTTAAGAAACACAGTGAAAAGTGAGGGATGAAGGGGGAGGTGCACCTATATATGCAGGCAGGTGGCCTTAATTGGGTTTAATTAATCAAAGTCTGTGTTTCTTAAATAGGACAGATCCAGTGTACTCTCAATTCAGGGGGCCGGACTGGAGGACGCAGAGAGAAAATACGACGCATGCTAGTGGGAAATAAGCACTGCGATTTACATGTTATCACAGTGCTCATCAAAACGGCTGCAATCCGCTTTCTGAAGCGCAGCTAGTGGAAAAGGGCCCTAAGGTCATGCTGGGTGGAAAAGGAGGGTTACACCGAAGTGGGGTAGGTGGGTAAGTACGTCAGGCTGGTGGGTTGGGTAAGTGGGTAGGTAGGTCTGGCTGGTGTCTAGTGAGGTAGGTTAGGTTGGTGGCTAGTGTGGTGGGTAGGTCAGGCTGGTGGCTAGTGGGGTGGGTAGGTAGGTGGTCAGGCTGGTGGGTAGTGGGGTAGGTGGTCAGGCTGGTGGGTAGTGGGGTAGGTGGGCAGGCTGGTGGCTAGTGGGGTGGGTTGGGAAGTGGTGAGACTGGTGGCTAGTGGGTGGGTGGTCAGGCTGGTGGATAGTGGGGGGGGGGGGGTGGTCAGGCTGGTGGCTAGTGGGGCGAGTTGGTAAGTGGTGAGGTTGGTGGCTAGTGGGGTGGGTAGGTGGTCAGGCTGGTGGCTCATGGGGTGGTGATCAGGCTGGTGGTTAGTGGGGTGGTGGTCAGGCTAGTGGGTAGGTGGTCAGGCTGGTGGGCTAGTGGGGTGGTGGTAAGGCTGGTGGGCTAGTGGTAAGGCTGGTGGGCTAGTGGGGAGGTGGTCCGGCTGGTGGGCTAGTGGGGAGGTGGTCCGGCTGGTGGGCTAGCGGGGAGGTGGTCAGGCTGGTGGGCTAGTGGGGAGGTGGTCAGGCTGGTGGGCTAGTGGGGAGGTGGTCAGGCTGGTGGGCAAGTGGGGAGGTGGTCAGGCTGGTGGGCAAGTGGGGAGGTGGTCCGGCTGGTGGGCTAGTGGGGAGGTGGTCAGGCTGGTGGGCAAGTGGGGAGGTGGTCAGGCTGGTGGGCTAGTGGTCAGGCGGGCTAGAGCGCCAGCCAGCCGCCTGATTCATGTTGTCTCCTCTTTCCAATACTGCGCACACTAAAACTGGAAGTAATATGCGCAGCATCGGAGAGAGGGGACAGGAGACAACGTGGATCAGGCAGCTGGCTGGCGCTGTAGGGTTTGAGACAGCCCAGAGCCGGCGACGCTGAATCTTCCGCCAGAGGAGCTGGTTGAGCGGGGGAAGAGGGAGGGGGGGAGAGATCAGACCTCAGCTTCTGCACATCGGCATTCACCTACCCCACACTGCTCGTGGCCGAGTCACTCTGCCCCCCACCGAATCGCCAATGAGATTTGTCAGAGTAAGGACCAGCAGAAAGTAGCGGCTTGTGCAGAAGATTTGCTGTTCTTCCTTACTAATCTGCTTATAACTCTTCCTAACTTAACCCAGGAATTTGCTAAATGTGTCTACCTCTCTCGCTTCAAAATTAATTTTGATAAAGGTGAACCCCTCAATGTCAATCTACCGCAAAATAAAATCAGCACACATCACTTATTTGGGTACAAAGATCACATCTGACATTAAGGACATCTTTAAATCCAATTTCCCACCCCTCCTTGAAACCCTTAAACTTGATATTAAAAATGGGATTTCCCTCAGCTATCCTGATTGGGACGCATCTCGGTGCTTAACATGAATATCATGCCAAGATTACTCGATCTCTTTCAATCATTGCTGATCTGTATTCCGAATGTTTTTCAGAGGCAGACACAAAAGATCTTTAACAGATAATTTTGGAAAGGCAAACCACCTCGGTTGCAAAATCAAATTCTTTGTAGACCCAGACAGGATGGAGGCCTAGCAGCCCCAGATGTCTGAAAGTATTACCAGGCGGCAGTCCTAACCAGGGTGGTTGACTGGAACAGGAACATTCTCACGAAACAATGGACACTCATTGAGCAAGCCTAGACAACTTTTCCATTACACACTCTCCCATGGATATCCCAGTCTCCTAAATCAACCTGGTCTCACTCATCACTGGTCGCCAACACCTTGCAGATTCTTGGACAGGTGGGCCCACTTAATCACATGACACCCTGGCCTTCCCCATTGTTATCAATCCTCAATAACCCAGACCTTCCTCCAGGCCACACCTGCTAAATGCAGCCAGGGTAGTTCTCATTAGGTCTCGGGGCTCTGTAACAGCCCCGTCTCTCCAAGAGTTTATATAAGAAGTCGACACAGTACGCCGACTCAGATTTGATCCTAGGGAAGACGGATCAGGTTAAGAAAACATGGGATAGTTAGAGGGAATCAGATGACCTTAAAATTAAACTTGCCCTGGCTTAAAAGACAATGTTCCCCCCAGACTGGCTTTCTGCAATATCTTGTATGGGTCAAGCAAATACATGAGCCCCCCCCCCCCCCTCACCTTTTACATCGGTGATGTCCAGGAACAGTTTATTCCTTTTGCTTTGGTCTCTGTTTAGGAGGTTATCCAGCTTTTTCGAATTGTGGACCTTTAGAGGTCACTTAAAAGGTAATCCTAACAGAATGACTACTTGTTAGTCTTTCCTTTTTAAAACATCCAGCATGGAATTCTACATACATCATAAGAGGGTCAATCTGACTAGCAGTTAAATGTTATACATCAAATCTGACCTTCTGTATAATTTGTATGGCATGTTTTACTGTGATGACTTACTCTACGTTTATTATTATATGCCGGATCAAAAATCTTTCAATAAAGAAAAAAACAAAAACTGAACAGGGAACTCCAATCAGGGTGTCTGTACTGTTATTGTTAGTAAGATGTCACCAAACACAATCACAATATCTGAGTACAAATAACAGCTCCTAACATGGCCAGTCTGTGAGCAGCAATACAGCCACACCAGCAATATACACACACATTTATTCTATATTTCTGCTGATTACTCACCTGTTCTGCGCTCTGTAACATTGTCCTCCTCTTTACTTGTCCTCATCATGTCCCCCTCCTCCATAGACTGCTGATCACTCCTCACATACGTCTCTTCTTCTTCCTCTTTACTTGTCCTCATCATGTCACCCTCCTCCATACACTGCTGATCACTCCTCACATATGTCTCTTCTTCTTCCTGTTTACATGTCCTCATCATGTCACCCTCCTCCATAGACTGCTGATCACTCCTCACATACATCTCTTCTTCTTCCTCTTTACTTGTCCTCATCATGTCCCCCTCCTCCATAGACTGCTTATCACTCCTCACATACGTCTCCTCTTCTTCCTCTTTACATGTCCTCATCATGTCACCCTCCTCCATAGACTGCTGATCACTCCTCACATATTTCTCTTCTTCCTCTTTACTTGTCCTCATCATGTCACCCTCCTCCATAGACTGCTGATCACTCCTCACATACGTCTCTCCTTCTTCCTCTTTACTTGTCCCCATCATGTCACCCTCCTCCATAGACTGCTGATCACTCCTCGTATACGTCTCTTCTTCTTCCTCTTTACTTGTCCTCATCATGTCACCCTTCTCCATAGACTGCTGATCACTCCTCACATATGTCTCTTCTTCTTCCTCTTTACTTGTCCTCATCATGTCACCCTCCTCCATAGACTGCTGATCACTCCTCACATACGTCTCTCCTTCTTCCTCTTTACTTGTCCCCATCATGTCACCCTCCTCCATAGACTGCTGATCACTCCTCGTATACGTCTCTTCTTCTTCCTCTTTACTTGTCCTCATCATGTCACCCTTCTCCATAGACTGCTGATCACTCCTCACATATGTCTCTTCTTCTTCCTCTTTACTTGTCCTCATCATGTCACCCTTCTCCATAGACTGCTGATCACTCCTCACATACGTCTCTTCTTCTTCCTCTTTACTTGTCCTCATCATGTCACCCTCCTCCATAGACTGCTGATCACTCCTCACATATTTCTCTTCTTCCTCTTTACTTGTCCTCATCATGTCACCCTCCTCCATAGACTGCTGATCACTCCTCACATACGTCTCTCCTTCTTCCTCTTTACTTGTCCCCATCATGTCACCCTCCTCCATAGACTGCTGATCACTCCTCGTATACGTCTCTTCTTCTTCCTCTTTACTTGTCCTCATCATGTCACCCTTCTCCATAGACTGCTGATCACTCCTCACATATGTCTCTTCTTCTTCCTCTTTACATGTCCTCATCATGTCACTCTCCTCCATAGACTGCTGATCACTCCTCACATATGTCTCTTCTTCCTCTTTACATGTCCTCATCATGTCTTCCTCCACCATACACTGCTGATCACTCCTCACATACGTCTCTTCTTCTTCCTCTTTACATGTCCTCATCATGTCACCCTCCTCCATAGACTGCTGATCACTCCTCACATATGTCTCTTCTTCTTCCTCTTTACATGTCCTCATCATGTCACTCTCCTCCATAGACTGCTGATCACTCCTCACATATGTCTCTTCTTCCTCTTTACATGTCCTCATCATGTCTTCCTCCACCATACACTGCTGATCACTCCTCACATACGTCTCTTCTTCTTCCTCTTTAACCACAGCACTTACATGTATCAGTTCTCCACCCTAAGTTCACAAAATGAGAGCCAATTTAAATTGTGACCACAGATAACAGCACATGCAGGAGGATAATATAATACAGTTTGGAGTCTCTGGAGACCCCCCAGCTCCACCTACCTGATGATGCCGGGGGGTGGTGTGACCTTCCTGTGGACAATCCCAGGAATAAAGAGGACCTGTACATCTCTCTGGTGGGTTCCTGTTACTGGATACATCTGTAGGAAACACACACACTGACTGAATACATTGTCTCTATGTGATTATCAGATGATGGGGGATCTAGGTGGACAATCCTGGGAATAAAGAGGACCTGCACATCTCTCTGGTGGGTTTCTGTTACTGGACACATCTGTAGGAAACACACACACTGACTGAATACATTGTCTCTATGTGATTATCAGATGATGGGGGATCTAGGTGGACAATCCTGGGAATAAAGAGGACCTGCACATCTCTCTGGTGGGTTTCTGTTACTGGACACATCTGTAGGAAACACACACACTGACTGAATACATTGTCTCTATGTGATTATCAGATGATGGGGGATCTAGGTGGACAATCCTGGGAATAAAGAGGACCTGCACATCTCTCTGGTGGGTTTCTGTTACTGGATACATCTGCAGAAAACACACACACTGACTGAATACATTGTCCATGTGATTATCAGATGATGGGGGATCTAGGTGGACAATCCCAGGAATAAAGAGGACCTGTACATCTCTCTGGTGGGTTTCTGTTACTGGATACATCCTGTGGTCTAAGGAGACCAAGATAATCTTATTTGGTTCAGATGGTGTCAACTGTGTCAGTGTGTGTTGCCTACTGTGAAGTATGGTGGGGGGAGAGTCATGGGTTGGGGCTGCATGAGTGCTGCTGGAATTGGGGAGCCATGAATGCCAACATGTACTGTCTGTGACACACTGAAGCAGAGCATGATCCCCTCCCTTTAGACACTGGGCTGCAGGGCAGTATTCCAGCATGATAATGGCCCCAAACACACCTCCAAGATGACCATTGCCTGGCTATAGAAACTAAATGGTAAAGGTGCTGGACTGGCCACGCGTGTCTCCAGACCTAAACCCCATTGTGCACCTGCGGGACATCCTCATATGGAAGGTGGAGGAGCGCAAGGTCTCTAACATCGCCCAGCTTCATCATGGAGGAGGGGAAGAGGATTCCAGTGGCACCTGTGACGCTCTAGTGACCTCCACGCCCAAGAGAGGCAGTGCTGGAGAATAATGGTGGCCACGCAACATATCCACACTTTAATCAGAATGTTGACACTTTTCCCTTACGGATGTACTTTTTGTTGTGAGAGCCTGCATGTGTTTATCAGATAATGGGTGGGGGGAGGGGCGGCTTTATCTAGGCGGACCCCAAGTACTGCTCTCTCCTGTACAAGTAATGAAAGTCGCCTCTTACCCGGTGATGTAAGGGGCGGCTGACTCTCCATCATGGCGTCCTTGTAGAGGTCCTGGTGTCCTTCTATATACTGCCCCTCCTCCATGGAGAAATAGATGAGACAATGAGCCTCCTTATAGGAACCTGACACACAGAATGATACAGTCACCACCATACAAATCACTAGCTGTCACTGGATACTGTCCCATAATTCCTGCTAATGCTAAACTCACCCCGACAGCAGATCAGTGAGGATGTTGTGGGCTTCTTGTGTCTCTCAGATATCAGGGGGTGAGGTGGGGATACCGCGATGGTCAGCAGACTTCACAGAAGGGAAACTCTGTATGCAGAGACTGAAGGTAAGGTCATGTGACACTCCCAGAATCCTCCTCATCTCTCCAGTCATGTGACACTCCCAGAATCCTCCTCACCTCTCCAGTCATGTGACACTCCCAGAACCCCCCTCACCTCTCCAGTCATGTGACACTCCCAGAATCCTCCTCACCTCTCCAGTCATGTAACACTCCCAGAATCCTTCTCACCTCTCCAGTCATGTGACACTCCCAGAACCCTCCTCACCTCTCCAGTCATGTGACACTCCCAGAATCCTCCTCACCTCTCCAGTCATGTGACACTCCCAGAACCCTCCTCACCTCTCCAGTCATGTGACACTCCCACAATCCTCCTCACCTCTCCAGTCATGTGACACTCCCAAATTCCTTCTCACCTCTCCAGTCATATGACACTCCCAGAACCCTCCTCATCTCTCCAGTCATGTGACACTCCCAGAACCCTCCTCCCCTCTCCAGTAATATGACATTCCCAGAATCCTCTTCTCCAATGATGTCTAAGTCTGCAGTGCGTGTCTATTCTCTTTGTGTGACAAACAGGAAGTGCACAGAATGTCCTCTACACTATACACTTCCCCACCCCCACTATGTGCTCCTCCCTCACCCCAATACCTGTCCTCCCCTCCCCCACTATGTGATCCTCCCTCACCCCAATACCTGTTCTCCCCTCCCCCACTATGTGCTCCTCCCTCACCCCAATACCTGTCCTCCCCTACCCCACTATGTGCTCCTCCCTCACCCCAATACCTGTCCTCCCCTCCCCCACTATGTGCTCCTCCCTCACCCCAAAACCTGTCCTCCCCACCCCCATGTGCTCCCCCCTCACCCCAATACCTGTCCTCCCCACCCCCATGTGCTCCTCCCTCACCCCAATACCTGTCCTCCCCTCCCCCACTATGTGCACCTCCCTCCCCCCAATACCTGTCCTCCCCTCCCTCACTATGTGCTCCTCCCTCCCCCCAATACCTGTCCTCCCCTCCCTCACTATGTGCTCCTCCCTCCCTCCAATACCTGTCCTCCCCTCCCCCACTATGTGCTCCTCCCTCACCCCAATACCTGACCTCCCCTTAACCACTATGCGCTCCTCCCACACCCCAATACCTGTCCTCCCCTCCCCCACTATGTACTCCTCCCTCACCCCAATACCTGCAGTCCCCTCCCCCACTATGTGCTCCTCCCACACCCCAATGTGCTCCTCCCTCACCCCAATACCTCCCCTCCCCTACTATGTGCTCCTCCCACACCCCAATACCAGTCCTCACCTCCCCCACTATGTGCTCCTCCCTCACCCCAATACCTCCCCTCCCCCACTATGTGCTCCTCCCTCACCCCAATACCTGTCCTCCCCTCCCCCACTATGTGCTCCTCCGTCACCCCAATACCTGTCCTCCCCTCCCCCACTATGTGCTCCTCCCCTCACCCCAATACCTGTCCTCCCCTCCCCCACTATGTGCTCCTCCCTCACCCCAATACCTGTCCTCCCCCCCCCCGCCCACTATGTGCTCCTCCCCCACCCCAATACCTCCCCTCCCCCACTATGTGCTCCTCCCTCACCCCAACACCTGTCCTCCCCTCACCCACTATGTGCTCCTCCCTCACCCCAATACCTGTCCTCCCCTCCCCCACTATGTGCTCCTCCCTCCCCCCAATACCTGTCCTCCCCTCCCCCACTATGTGCTCCTCCCACACCCCAATACCTGTCCTCCCCTCCCCCACTGTGTGTTCCTCCCCCACCCCAATACCTGTCCTCCCCTCCCCCACTATGTGCTCCTCCCTCACCCCAATACCAGTCCTCACCTCCCCCACTATGTACTCCTCCCACACCCCAAAACCAGTCCTCCCCTCCCCCACTATGTGCTCCTCCCCTCCCTCACCCCAATACCTGACCTCCCCTCCCCCACTATGTGCTCCTCCCCTCACCCACTATGTGCCCCTCCCCCTGGTGGCTGCAGCTCTCAGGCACTGGGTGTGACAGGAGGAAAGCCCTTTACAAATGTTACAGATATTATTAATTATGGTTACAGGCGGGAAATACAATATAAACAAAGTAACCTTTCCCCTCCTCTGCAGCCAGCACGAGCTCTATCGCCACTTCCGGTCTATCACCACTTCCGGTCTCCTTCTTCCAACGTGCACAGGGCCGGGATTACCAGTGACGTCATTGCCCACCACGTGACCTCCTCTGTGTGATTGTAGCGCTATCATTGGCTGCAGGACAATATGCTCCACCCACCAACTACCGGCCTTTCATCACTTCCTCTCTGTGGTTCTGTATTTCCGGTTTCTGCGTTCCAGCTGGAAGAGGGGAGCTCGCCATCTTGTGGTCGGTCAGCTAACTGCAGCCTCATTTATCAGTCATAGGAAGAGAGAGCAGCCAGGGAGTATCCGGGAGAGGGAGGGGTGTGGCCAGGTATGAGGGCGGGGACAATAGCATCAGGGTGTGGTCAGTCAGGTAACTGCAGCCTTATTTATCAACCATAGGAAGAGGGAGCAGCCAGGGAGTATCCGGGAGAGAAAGGGGTGAGGGCGGGGACAATATAATCTGGGCGTGGTCAGTCAGGTAACTGCAGCCTCATTTATCAGTCATAGGAAGAGAGAGCAGCCAGGGAGTATCCGGGAGATAGAGGGGTGTGGCTAGGTATGAGGGCGGGGACAATAGCATCAGGGTGTGGTCAGTAGGTAACTGCAGCCTCATTTATCAACCATAGGAAGAGGGAGCAGCCAGGGAGTATCCGGGAGAGAAAGGGGTGTGGTCAGGTATGAGGGCGGGACAATATCATCTGGGCGTGGTCAGTCAGGTAACTGCAGCCTCATTTATCAATCATAGGAAGAGAAAGCAGGCAGGGAGTATCCGGGCGATAGAGGGGTGTGGCCAGGTATGAGGGTGGGGACAATATCATCTGGGCGTGGTCAGTCAGGTAACTGCAGCCTCTTTTATCAGTCATAGGAAGGGAGAGCAGCTAGGGAGAATCCAGGAGAGAGAGGGGTGTGGCCAGGTATGAGGGTGGGGACAATATCATCTGGGCGTGGTCAGTCAGGAAACTGCAGCCTCATTTATCAGTCATAGGAAGAGAGAGCAGTCAGGGAGTATCCGGGAGAGAGAGGGGTGTGGCCAGGTATGAGGGCGGGGACAATATCATCTGGGCTTGGTCAGTCAGGTAACTGCAGTCTCATTTATCAGTCATAGGAAGAGAGAGCAGCCAGGGAGTATCCAGAAGATACAGGGGTGTGGCTAGGTATGAGGGCGGGGACAATATCATCTGGGTGTGGTCAGTCAGGTAACTGCAGCCTCATTTATCAGTCATAGAAAGAGAGAGCATCCAGGGATTATCCGGGAGAGAGGGGTGTGGCTAGGTATGAGGGCGGGGACAATATCATCTGTGCGTGGTCAGTCAGGTAACTGCAGCCTCATTTATCAGTGATAGGAAGAGAGAGCAGCCAGGGAGTATCCGGGAGATAGAGGGGTGTGGCCAGGTATGAGGACGGGGACAATATCATATGGGCGTGGTCAGTCAGGTAACTGCAGCCTCATTTATCAGTCATAGGAAGAGAGAGCAGCCAGGGAGTATCCAGGAGATAGAGGGGTGTGGCTAGGTATGAGGGCGGGGACAATATCATCTGGGCGTGGTCAGTCAAGTAACTGCAGCCTCACCTATCAGTCATAGGAAGAGAGAGCAGCCAGGGAGTATCCTGGAGATAGAGGGGTGTGGTTAGGTATGAGGGTGGGGACAATATCATCTGGGCGTGGTTAGTCAGGTACCTGCAGCCTCATTTATCAGTCATAGGAAGAGAGAGCAGCGAGGGAGTATTGGGGAGATAGAGGGGTGTGGCCAGGTATGAGGGCGGGGACAATATCATCTGGGCGTGGTCAGTCAGGTAACTGCAGCCTCATTTATCAGTCATAGGAAGAGAGAGCAGCCAGGGAGTATCCGGGAGAGAGAGGGGTGTGGCTAGGTATGAGGGTGGGGACAATATCATCTGGGTGTGGTCAGTCAGGTAACTGCAGCCTCATTTATCAGTCATAGGAAGAGAGAGCAGCCAGGGAGTGTCCGGGAGATAGAGGGGTGTGGTTAGGTATGAGGGCGGGGACAATATAATCTGGGCGTGGTCAGTCAGGTAACTGCAGCCGCATTTATCAGTCATAGGAACAGAGAGCAGCCAGGGAGTATCCGGGAGAGAGAGGGGTGTGGCCAGGTATGAGGACGGGGACAATATCATATGGGCGTGGTCAGTCAGGTAACTGCAGCCTCATTTATCACTCACAGGAAGAGAGAGCAGCCAGGGAGTATCCGGGAGAGAGAGGGGTGTGGCCAGGTATGAGGACGGGGACAATATCATATGGGCGTGGTCAGTCAGGTAACTGCAGCCTCATTTATCAGTCATAGGAAGAGAGAGCAGCCAGGGAGTATCCGGGAGATAGAGGAGTGTGGCTAGGTATGAGGGCGGGGACAATATCATCTGGGCGTGGTCAGTCAAGTAACTGCAGCCTCATCTATCAGTCATAGGAAGAGAGAGCAGCCAGGGAGTATCCTGGAGATAGAGGGGTGTGGTTAGGTATGAGGGTGGGGACAATATCATCTGGGCGTGGTTAGTCAGGTAACTGCAGCCTCATTTATCAGTCATAGGAAGAGAGAGCAGCGAGGGAGTATTGGGGAGATAGAGGGGTGTGGCCAGGTATGAGGGCGGGGACAATATCATCTGGGTGTGGTCAGTCAGGTAACTGCAGCCTCATTTATCAGTCATAGGAAGAGAAAGCAGCCAGGGAGTATCCGGGAGATAGAGGGGTGTGGTTAGGTATGAGGGCGGGGACAATATCATCTGGGCGTGGTGAGTCAGGTAACTGCAGCCTCATTTATCAGTCATAGGAAGAGAGAGCAGCCAGGGAGTATCCGGGAGAGAGAGGGGTGTGGCCAGGTATGAGGGCTGGGACAATATCATCTGGGCGTGGTTAGTCAGGTAACTGCAGCCTCATTTATCAGTCATAGGAAGAGAGAGCAGCCAGGGAGTATCCGGGAGATAGAGGGGTGTGGCTAGGTATGAGGGCGGGGATAATATCATCTGGGTGTGGTCAGTCAGGTAACTGCAACCTCACTTATCAGTCATAGGAAGAGAGAGCAGCCAGGGAGTATCCGGGAGAGAGAGGGATGTGGCTAGGTATGAGGGCGGGGACAATATAATCTGGGCGTGGTCAGTCAGGTAACTGCAGCCTCATTTATCAGTCATCGGAAGAGAGAGCAGCCAGGGAGTAGGAGAGGGAGGGGTGTGGCTAGGTGTGAGGGTGGGGACAATATCATCTGGGCGTGGTCATTCAGGTAACTGCAGCTTCATTTATCAGTCATAGGAAGAGAGAGCAGCCAGGGAGTATCCGGGAGATAGAGGGGTGTAGCCAGGTATGAGGGCGGGGACAATATCATCTGGGCGTGGTCAGTTAGGTAACTGCAGCCTCATTTATCAGTCATAGGAAGAGAGAGCAGCCAGGGAGTATCCGGGAGATAGAGGGGTGTGGCTAGGTATAAGGGCGGGGACAATATCATCTGGGCGTGGTCAGTCAGGTAACTGCAGCCTCATTTATCAGTCATAGGAAGAGAGAGCAGCCAGGGAGTATCCGGGAGAGGGAGGGGTGTGGCTAGGTATGAGGGCGGGGACAATATCATCTGGGCGTGGTCAGTCAGCTAACTGCAGCCTCATTTATCAGTCATAGGAAGAGAGAGCAGCCAGGGAGTGTCCGGGAGATAGAGGGGTGTGGCTAGGTATGAGGGCGGTGACAATATCATCTGGGCGTGGTCAGTCAGGTAACTGCAGCCTCATTTATCAGTCATAGGAAGAGAGAGCAGCCAGGGAGTATCCGGGAGATAGAGAGGTGTGGCTAGGTATGAGGGTGGGGACAATATCATCTGGGCGTGGTCAGTCAGGTAACTGCAGCCTAATTTATCAGTCATAGGAAGAGAGAGCAGCCAGGGTGTATCCGGGAGATAGAGGGGTGTGGCTAGGTATGAGGGCGGGGACAATATCATCTGGGCGTGGTCAGAGACGGATTTAGGCCAAGGCCACATAGGCCATGGCCTAGGGCACCACAGAAGCAAGGGCACCAAAGCAGCAGGCTAAACTGGTACAGCATTTACAAGCTTGTACTCTGCTGCTAGCCGCCTGTGCAGCAGCCACCTTGCTCTCTGTGCACGTTTGCATTGTGGCCGGCGGATATGGACATGGGCAGCATTGGTGACGGAAAGGAAGAGGAAGCTTCTGCACTGGAGACGAACGGAGAAATGAGTGACACTGATAGCTGCTGCGGTGAGAAGGCGAGCTAACTACCTATACTGAAGGGGGGGGGGGGGGGGAGGGATTAAGGAAGTCATCTGGCTACCTATACTTGGGGGGTTATCAGGCTACCTATACTAGAGTGAAGGGGGAGGAGTCATCTGGCTAACTATACTAGAGGGGAGGGGTCATCTCACTACGTATACTGAAGAAGGGCGGCTGGTGACAGTGGCCTTGGGCAATAAGGAAGAGAGAGCAGCCAGGGAGTATCCGGGAGAGAGAGGGGTGTGGCCAGGGCCGGGCCGAGGCATAGGCTGGAAAGGCTCCAGCCTCAGGGCGCAGTGTAAGGGGGGGCGCAGAATTCATTCAGCTGTCATTCCTAATTGTGTTTGAAGCAGAAAGAAATAAGAAAAGGGGATACATAGCAGTGACTGCAAGCCAGATAACTACATATTAAGGTGTTGGGGAGGTTGTGGGCCCTGTGGCGCCTCTTAGTCTAATAACAATCAGTGTGTGATGGCTGGGGTGGGAGGGATGGAAGGGCGCACTTTGGTGTCTCAGCCTTGGGTGCTGGAGGACCTTGTCCCAGCTCTGGGTGTGGCTAGGTAAAAGGGCGGGGACAATATCATCTGGGCGTGGTTAGTCAGGTAACTGCAGCCTCATTTATCAGTCATAGGAAAAGAGAGTAGCCAGGGAGTATCCGGGAGATAGAGGGGTGTGGCTAGGTATGAGGGTGGGGACAATATAATCTGGGCGTGGTCAGTCAGGTAACTGCAGCCTAATTTATCAGTCATAGGAAGAGAGAGCAGCCAGGGTGTATCCGGGAGATAGAGGGGTGTGGCTAGGTATGAGGGCGGAGACAATATCATCTGGGCGTTGTCAGGGACGGATTTAGGCCAAGGCCACATAGGCCATGGCCTAGGGCACCACAGAAGCAAGGGCACCAAAGCAGCAGGCTAAACTGGTACAGCATTTACAAGCCTGTACTTCTGCTTCTAGCCGCCTGTGCTGGCTAACTATACTAGAGGGGAGGGGTCATCTCACTACCTATACTGAAGAAGGGCGGCTGGCGACAGTGGCCTTGGGCAGTAAGGAGTACAAATCCAGCCCTGGGCGTGGTCAGTCAGGTAACTGCAGCCTCATTTATCAGTCATAGGAAGAGAGAGCAGCCACTGAGATAGAGGGGTGTGGCCAGGTGTGAGGGCGGGGCCAATATCATCTGGGCGTGGTCAGTCAGGTAACTGCAGCCTCATTCATCAGTCATAGGAAGAGAGAGCTGCCAGGGAGATAGAGGGGTGTGGCCAGGTATGAGGGCAGGGCCAATATCATCTGGGCGTGGTCAGTCAGGTAACTGCAGCCTCATTTATCAGTCATAGGAAGAGAGAGCAGCCAGGGAGATAGAGGGGTGTGGCCAGGTATGAGGGCGGGGACAATATCATCTGGGCATGGTCAGTCAGGTAACTGCAGCCTCATTTATCAGTCATAGGAAGAGAGAGCAGCCAGGGAGTATCCAGGAGAGAGAGGGGTGTGGCTAGGTATGAGGGCAGGGCCAATATCATCTGGGCGTGGTCAGTCAGGTAACTGCAGCCTCATTTATCAGTTATAGGAAGAGAGAGCAGCCAGGGAGTATCCGGGAGATAGAGGGGTGTGGCTAGGTATGAGGGCGGGGACAATATCATCTGGGCGTGGTCAGTCAGGTAACTGCAGCCTCATTTATCAGTCATAGGAAGAGAGAGCAGCCAGGGAGTATCCGGGAGAGAGAGGGGTGTGGCTAGGTATAAGGGCGGTGACAATATCATCTGGGCGTGGTCAGTCAGGTAACTGCAGCCTCATTTATCAGTCATAGGAAGAGAGAGCAGCCAGGGAGTATCCGGGAGAGGGAGGGGTGTGGCTAGGTATAAGGGCGGAGACAATATCATCTGGGCGTGGTCAGTTAGGTAACTGCAGCCTCATTTATCAGTCATAGGAAGAGAGAGCAGCCAGGGAGTATCCGGGAGATAGAGGGGTGTGGCTAGGTATGAGGGCAGGGACAATATCATCTGGGCGTGGTCAGTCAGGTAACTGCAGCCTCATTTATCAGTCATAGGAAGAGAGAGCAGCCAGGGAGTATTCGGGAGAGAGAGGGGTGTGGCCAGGTATGAGGGTGGGGACAATATCATCTGGGTGTGGTCAGTCAGCTAACTGCAGCCTCATTTATTAGTCATAGGAAAGGAGAGCAGCCAGGGAGTATTCGGGAGAGAGAGGGGTGTGGCTAGGTATGACGGTGGGGACAATATAATGTGGGCGTGGTCAGTCAGGTATCTGCAGCCTCATTTATCACTCATAGGAAGGGAGAGCAGCCAGGGAGTATCCAGGAGATAGAGGGGTGTGGCTAGGTATGAGGGCAGGGACAATATCATCTGGGCGTGGTCAGTCAGGTAACTGCAGCCTCATTTATCAGTCATAGGAAGAGAGAGCAGCCAGGGAGTATCCGGGAGAGAGAGGGGTGTGGCTAGGTATGAGGGCGGGGACAATATCATCTGGGCGTGGTCAGTCAGGTAACTGCAGCCTCATTTATCAGTCATAGAAAGGGAGAGCAGCCAGGGAGTATCCGGGAGATAGAGGGGTGTGACCAGGTATGAGGGCGGGGACAATATCATCTGGGCTTGGTCAGTCAGGTAACTGCAGCCTCATTTATCAGTCATAGGAAGGGAGAGCAGCCAGGGAGTATCCGGGAGATAGAGGGGTGTGGCTAGGTATGAGGGCAGGGACAATATCATCTGGGCGTGGTCAGTCAGGTAACTGCAGCCTCATTTATCAGTCATAGGAAGAGAGAGCAGCCAGGGAGTATCCGGGAGAGAGAGGGGTGTGGCTAGGTATAAGGGCGGGGACAATATCATCTGGGCGTGGTCAGTCAGGTAACTGCAGCCTCATTTATCAGTCATAGGAAGAGAGAGCAGCCAGGGAGTATCCGGGAGATAGAGGGGTGTGGCCAGGTATGAGGGCAGGGACAATATCATCTGGGCGTGGTCAGTCAGGTAACTGCAGCCTCATTTATCAGTCATAGGAAGAGAGAGCAGCCAGGGAGTATCCGGGAGAGAGAGGGGTGTGGCTAGGTATAAGGGCGGGGACAATATCATCTGGGCGTGGTCAGTCAGGTAACTGCAGCCTCATTTATCAGTCATAGGAAGGGAGAGCAGCCAGGGAGTATCCGGGAGATAGAGGGGTGTGGCTAGGTATGAGGGCGGGGACCAATATAATCTGGGCAGAAGTTTCAAGTACTCGGAATACCTGAGGAAATAATGGGGATTGTGTTTTTGGGGATGCATGTGGTTTTCCAGGGCATTAAATACTCACTGAGCCTCCAGCGCTGCCTCCTAACCTTCCTGTAGCTCCTAGCGGCTCTCCGGCGTCTGTGCACAGCTCCTGGGGTGTCATGTGACGTGACGCGGGTCAGGTGACACAGAGCTGTGCTCGGAGGATTCGGAATGCCACCGGGAGCTACAGGAAGGTTAGGAGGCGGCGCTGGACTCTCGGTGAGTATTTAGTGGTTTTTAGGCCGGATGCTCAGGCAACTGGCGAGCACATGTGACCGGCAATCCTCTCCGGGTACTGGGGACTTTGCTGTATGTGAAATGAAAAGCTCTCACCTTCTGTGGTGCTGTATAATGTAAGGGATTAGATTGTGAGCTCCTCTGAGGACAGTCAGTAGCAGAATTGAACAATCAATTCAACAATCTTGATACTTGCTCACTGATGATTGGCGAATAAAGTAAGATACTTCCATCTTAAAGAGATCACTTTTTATTTATAGCCTTTATGTGTAATATGGTGCAAGCTGCATATAGGGCCACGGAAAAAGCTGGCGATGTATAAATTAATAATAATAACACAAGAAGGCACTCACCGCAAGCAATAACAAGTGCTGCTTCACTTCCCAACAGGAGAACTGCTACAGACAATTCCTGCTTCACATCCCAACAGGAGAACTGCTACAGACAATTCCTGCTTCACATCCCAACAGGAGAACTGCTACAGACAATTCCTGCTTCACATCCCAACAGGAAAACTGCTACAGACAATTCCTGCTGCTCATCAGACCTGAACAGCTCAGATTATGTGCAGCACCACTAAGGATAGGAAGCTCAGACCTGAACAGCTCAGACTGTGTGCAGCACCACTAAGGATAAGAAGCTCAGACCTGAACAGCTCAGACTGTGTGCAGCACCACTAAGGATAGGGAGCTCAGACCTGAACAGCTCAGACTGTGTGTGCAGCACCACTAAGGATAGGAAGGTCAGACCTGAACAGCTCAGACTGTGTGCAGCACCACTAAGGATAGGAAGCTCAGACCTGAACAGCTCAGACTGTGTGCAGCATCACTAAGGATAGGGAGCTCAGACCTGATCAGCTCAGACTGTGTGTGCAGCATCACTAAGGATAGGAAGCTCAGACCTGAACAGCTCAGACTGTGTGCAGCATCACTAAGGATAGGAAGCTCAGACCTGAACAGCTCAGACTGTGTGCAGCACCACTAAGGATAGGAAGCTCAGCCCTGACCAGCTCAGACTGTGTGCAGCACCACTAAGGATAGGAAGCTCAGACCTGAACAGCTCAGACTGTGTGCAGCACCACTAAGGATAGGGAGCTCAGACCTGATCAGCTCAGACTGTGTGTGCAGCATCACTAAGGATAGGAAGCTCAGACCTGAACAGCTCAGACTGTGTGCAGCACCACTAAGGATAGGGAGCTCAGACCTGATCAGCTCAGACTGTGTGTGCAGCAGCACTAAGTATAGGAAGGTCAGACCTGTACAGCTCAGACTGTGTGCAGCACCACTAAGGATAGGAAGCTCAGACCTGAACAGCTCAGACTGTGTGCAGCACCACTAAGGATAGGAAGCTCAGACCTGAACAGCTCAGACTGTGTGCAGCACCACTAAGGATAGGAAGCTCAGACCTGAACAGCTCAGACTGTGTGTAGCACCACTAAGGATAGGAAGCTCAGACCTGAACAGCTCAGACTGTGTGCAGCACCACTAAGGATAGGAAGCTCAGGCCTGACCAGCTCAGACTGTGTGCAGCACCACTAAGGATAGGGAGCTCAGACCTGACCAGCTCAGACTGTGTGCAGCACCACTAAGGATAGGAAGCTCAGACCTGAACAGCTCAGACTGTGTGCAGCACCACTAAGGATAGGAAGCTCAGACCTTAACAGCTCAGACTGTGTGTAGCACCACTAAAGATAGGAAGCTCAGACCTGAACAGCTCAGACTGTGTGCAGCACCACTAAGGATAGGAAGCTCAGACCTGAACAGCTCAGACTGTGCGCAGCACCACTAAGGATAGGGAGCTCAGACCTGAACAGCTCAGACTGTGTGCAGCACCACTAAGGATAGGAAGCTCAGACCTGAACAGCTCAGACTGTGTGCAGCACCACTAAGGATAGGAAGCTCAGACCTGAACAGCTCAGACTGTGCGCAGCACCACTAAGGATAGGGAGCTCAGACCTGACCAGCTCAGACTGTGTGCAGCACCACTAAGGATAGGAAGCTCAGACCTGAACAGCTCAGACTGTGTGCAGCACCACTAAGGATAGGAAGCTCAGACCTGAACAGCTCAGACTGTGTGCAGCACCACTAAGGATAGGAAGCTCAGACCTGAACAGCTCAGACTGTGCGCAGCACCACTAAGGATAGGGAGCTCAGACCTGACCAGCTCAGACTGTGTGCAGCACCACTAAGGATAGGAAGCGCAGACCTGACCAGCTCAGACTGTGTGCAGCAGCACTAAGGATAGGAAGCTCAGACCTGAACAGCTCAGACTGTGTGCAGCACCACTAATGATGGGAAGCTCAGACCTGAACAGCTCAGACTGTGTGCAGCACCACTAAGGATAGGAAGCTCAGACCTGACCAGCTCAGACTGTGTGCAGCAGCACTAAGTATAGGAAGGTCAGACCTGTACAGCTCAGACTGTGTGCAGCACCACTAAGGATAGGAAGCTCAGACCTGAACAGCTCAGACTGTGTGCAGCACCACTAAGGATAGGAAGCTCAGACCTTAACAGCTCAGACTATGTGTGCAGCACCACTAAGGATAGGAAGCTCAGACCTGACCAGCTCATACTGTGTGCAGCACCACTAAGGATAGGAAGCTCAGACCTGAACAGCTCAGACTGTGTGCAGCACCACTAAGGATAGGAAGCTCAGACCTGAACAGCTCAGACTGTGTGCAGCACCACTAAGGATAGGGAGCTCAGACCTGAACAGCTCAGACTGTGTGTGCAGCACCACTAATGATGGGAAGCTCAGACCTGAACAGCTCAGACTGTGTGCAGCACCACTAAGGATAGGAAGCTCAGACCTGACCAGCTCAGACTGTGTGCAGCAGCACTAAGGATAGGAAGGTCAGACCTGTACAGCTCAGACTGTGTGCAGCACCACTAAGGATAGGAAGCTCAGACCTGAACAGCTCAGACTGTGTGCAGCACCACTAAGGATAGGAAGCTCAGACCTGAACAGCTCAGACTGTGTGTGCAGCACCACTAAGGATAGGAAGCTCAGACCTGACCAGCTCAGACTGTGTGCAGCACCACTAAGGATAGGAAGCTCAGACCTGACCAGCTTAGACAGTGTGTGCAGCACCACTAAGGATAGGAAGCTCAGACTTGAACAGCTCAGACTGTGCGCAGCACCACTAAGGATAGGAAGCTCAGACCTGAACAGCTCAGACTGTGTGCAGCACCACTAAGGATAGGAAGCTCAGAGCTGAACAGCTCAGACTGTGTGCAGCACCACTAAGGATAGGAAGCTCAGACCTGAACAGCTCAGACTGTGTATGCAGCACCACTAAGGATAGGAAGCTCAGACCTGAACAGCTCAGACTGTGTGCAGCACCACTAAGGATAGGGAGCTCAGACCTGAACAGCTCAGACTGTGTGTGCAGCACCACTAATGATGGGAAGCTCAGACCTGAACAGCTCAGACTGTGTGCAGCGCCACTAAGGATAGGAAGCTCAGACCTGAACAGCTCAGACTGTGTGTGCAGCACCACTAAGGATAGGAAGCTGAGACCTGAACAGCTCAGACTGTGTGCAGCACCACTAAGGATAGGAAGCTCAGACCTGAACAGCTCAGACTGTGTGTGCAGCACCACTAATGATGGGAAGCTCAGACCTGAACAGCTCAGACTGTGTGCAGCACCACTAAGGATAGGAAGCTCAGACCTGAGCAGCTCAGACTGTGTGTGCAGCACCACTAAGGATAGGAAGCTCAGACCTGAACAGCTCAGACTGTGTGCAGCACCACTAAGGATAGGAAGCTAAGACCTGAACAGCTCGGACTGGGTGTGCAGCACCACTAAGGATAGGAAGCTCAGACCTGACCAGCTCAGACTGTGTGCAGCACCACTAAGGATAGGAAGCTAAGACCTGAACAGCTCAGACTGTGTGTGCAGCACCACTACGGATAGGAAGCTCAGACCTGAACAGCTCAGACTGTGTGTGCAGCACCACTAAGGATAGAAAGCTCAGACCTGAACAGCTCAGACTGTGCGCAGCACCACTAAGGATAGGGAGCTCAGACCTGAGCAGCTCAGACTGTGTGCAGCACCACTAAGGATAGGGAGCTCAGACCTGAACAGCTCAGACTGTGTGTGCAGCACCACTAATGATGGGAAGCTCAGACCTGAACAGCTCAGACTGTGTGTGCAGCACCACTAAGGATAGGGAGCTCAGACCTGAGCAGCTCAGACTGTGTGCAGCACCACTAAGGATAGGGAGCTCAGACCTGAGCAGCTCAGACTGTGTGTGCAGCACCACTAATGATGGGAAGCTCAGACCTGAACAGCTCAGACTGTGTGTGCAGAACCACTAAGGATAGGAAGCTCAGACCTGAACAGCTCAGACTGTGTGTGCAGCACCACTAAGGATAGGGAGCTCAGACCTGAACAGCTCAGACTGTGTGCAGCACCACTAAGGATAGGAAGCTCAGACCTGAACAGCTCAGACTGTGTGTGCAGAACCACTAAGGATAGGAAGCTCAGACCTGAACAGCTCAGACTGTGTGCAGCACCACTAAGGATAGGGAGCTCAGACCTGTACAGCTCAGACTGTGTGCAGCACCACTAAGGATAGGGAGCTCAGACCTGAACAGCTCAGACTGTGTGCAGCACCACTAAGGATAGGAAGCTCAGACCTGAACAGCTCAGACTGTGCGCAGCACCACTAAGGATAGGGAGCTCAGACCTGAACAGCTCAGACTGTGTGCAGCACCACTAAGGATAGGAAGCTCAGACCTGAACAGCTCAGACTGTGTGCAGCACCACTAAGGATAGGAAGCTCAGACCTGAACAGCTCAGACTGTGCGCAGCACCACTAAGGATAGGGAGCTCAGACCTGACCAGCTCAGACTGTGTGCAGCACCACTAAGGATAGGAAGCGCAGACCTGACCAGCTCAGACTGTGTGCAGCAGCACTAAGGATAGGAAGCTCAGACCTGAACAGCTCAGACTGTGTGCAGCACCACTAATGATGGGAAGCTCAGACCTGAACAGCTCAGACTGTGTGCAGCACCACTAAGGATAGGAAGCTCAGACCTGACCAGCTCAGACTGTGTGCAGCAGCACTAAGTATAGGAAGGTCAGACCTGTACAGCTCAGACTGTGTGCAGCACCACTAAGGATAGGAAGCTCAGACCTGAACAGCTCAGACTGTGTGCAGCACCACTAAGGATAGGAAGCTCAGACCTTAACAGCTCAGACTATGTGTGCAGCACCACTAAGGATAGGAAGCTCAGACCTGACCAGCTCATACTGTGTGCAGCACCACTAAGGATAGGAAGCTCAGACCTGAACAGCTCAGACTGTGTGCAGCACCACTAAGGATAGGAAGCTCAGACCTGAACAGCTCAGACTGTGTGCAGCACCACTAAGGATAGGGAGCTCAGACCTGAACAGCTCAGACTGTGTGTGCAGCACCACTAATGATGGGAAGCTCAGACCTGAACAGCTCAGACTGTGTGCAGCAGCACTAAGGATAGGAAGGTCAGACCTGTACAGCTCAGACTGTGTGCAGCACCACTAAGGATAGGAAGCTCAGACCTGAACAGCTCAGACTGTGTGCAGCACCACTAAGGATAGGAAGCTCAGACCTGAACAGCTCAGACTGTGTGTGCAGCACCACTAAGGATAGGAAGCTCAGACCTGACCAGCTCAGACTGTGTGCAGCACCACTAAGGATAGGAAGCTCAGACCTGACCAGCTTAGACAGTGTGTGCAGCACCACTAAGGATAGGAAGCTCAGACTTGAACAGCTCAGACTGTGCGCAGCACCACTAAGGATAGGAAGCTCAGACCTGAACAGCTCAGACTGTGTGCAGCACCACTAAGGATAGGAAGCTCAGAGCTGAACAGCTCAGACTGTGTGCAGCACCACTAAGGATAGGAAGCTCAGACCTGACCAGCTCAGACTGTGTGCAGCAGCACTAAGGATAGGAAGGTCAGACCTGTACAGCTCAGACTGTGTGCAGCACCACTAAGGATAGGAAGCTCAGACCTGAACAGCTCAGACTGTGTGCAGCACCACTAAGGATAGGAAGCTCAGACCTGAACAGCTCAGACTGTGTGTGCAGCACCACTAAGGATAGGAAGCTCAGACCTGACCAGCTCAGACTGTGTGCAGCACCACTAAGGATAGGAAGCTCAGACCTGACCAGCTTAGACAGTGTGTGCAGCACCACTAAGGATAGGAAGCTCAGACTTGAACAGCTCAGACTGTGCGCAGCACCACTAAGGATAGGAAGCTCAGACCTGAACAGCTCAGACTGTGTGCAGCACCACTAAGGATAGGAAGCTCAGAGCTGAACAGCTCAGACTGTGTGCAGCACCACTAAGGATAGGAAGCTCAGACCTGAACAGCTCAGACTGTGTATGCAGCACCACTAAGGATAGGAAGCTCAGACCTGAACAGCTCAGACTGTGTGCAGCACCACTAAGGATAGGGAGCTCAGACCTGAACAGCTCAGACTGTGTGTGCAGCACCACTAATGATGGGAAGCTCAGACCTGAACAGCTCAGACTGTGTGCAGCGCCACTAAGGATAGGAAGCTCAGACCTGACCAGCTTAGACAGTGTGTGCAGCACCACTAAGGATAGGAAGCTCAGACTTGAACAGCTCAGACTGTGCGCAGCACCACTAAGGATAGGAAGCTCAGACCTGAACAGCTCAGACTGTGTGCAGCACCACTAAGGATAGGAAGCTCAGAGCTGAACAGCTCAGACTGTGTGCAGCACCACTAAGGATAGGAAGCTCAGACCTGACCAGCTCAGACTGTGTGCAGCAGCACTAAGGATAGGAAGGTCAGACCTGTACAGCTCAGACTGTGTGCAGCACCACTAAGGATAGGAAGCTCAGACCTGAACAGCTCAGACTGTGTGCAGCACCACTAAGGATAGGAAGCTCAGACCTGAACAGCTCAGACTGTGTGTGCAGCACCACTAAGGATAGGAAGCTCAGACCTGACCAGCTCAGACTGTGTGCAGCACCACTAAGGATAGGAAGCTCAGACCTGACCAGCTTAGACAGTGTGTGCAGCACCACTAAGGATAGGAAGCTCAGACTTGAACAGCTCAGACTGTGCGCAGCACCACTAAGGATAGGAAGCTCAGACCTGAACAGCTCAGACTGTGTGCAGCACCACTAAGGATAGGAAGCTCAGAGCTGAACAGCTCAGACTGTGTGCAGCACCACTAAGGATAGGAAGCTCAGACCTGAACAGCTCAGACTGTGTATGCAGCACCACTAAGGATAGGAAGCTCAGACCTGAACAGCTCAGACTGTGTGCAGCACCACTAAGGATAGGGAGCTCAGACCTGAACAGCTCAGACTGTGTGTGCAGCACCACTAATGATGGGAAGCTCAGACCTGAACAGCTCAGACTGTGTGCAGCGCCACTAAGGATAGGAAGCTCAGACCTGAACAGCTCAGACTGTGTGTGCAGCACCACTAAGGATAGGAAGCTGAGACCTGAACAGCTCAGACTGTGTGCAGCACCACTAAGGATAGGAAGCTCAGACCTGAACAGCTCAGACTGTGTGTGCAGCACCACTAATGATGGGAAGCTCAGACCTGAACAGCTCAGACTGTGTGCAGCACCACTAAGGATAGGAAGCTCAGACCTGAGCAGCTCAGACTGTGTGTGCAGCACCACTAAGGATAGGAAGCTCAGACCTGAACAGCTCAGACTGTGTGCAGCACCACTAAGGATAGGAAGCTAAGACCTGAACAGCTCGGACTGGGTGTGCAGCACCACTAAGGATAGGAAGCTCAGACCTGACCAGCTCAGACTGTGTGCAGCACCACTAAGGATAGGAAGCTAAGACCTGAACAGCTCAGACTGTGTGTGCAGCACCACTACGGATAGGAAGCTCAGACCTGAACAGCTCAGACTGTGTGTGCAGCACCACTAAGGATAGAAAGCTCAGACCTGAACAGCTCAGACTGTGCGCAGCACCACTAAGGATAGGGAGCTCAGACCTGAGCAGCTCAGACTGTGTGCAGCACCACTAAGGATAGGGAGCTCAGACCTGAACAGCTCAGACTGTGTGTGCAGCACCACTAATGATGGGAAGCTCAGACCTGAACAGCTCAGACTGTGTGTGCAGCACCACTAAGGATAGGGAGCTCAGACCTGAGCAGCTCAGACTGTGTGCAGCACCACTAAGGATAGGGAGCTCAGACCTGAACAGCTCAGACTGTGTGTGCAGCACCACTAATGATGGGAAGCTCAGACCTGAACAGCTCAGACTGTGTGTGCAGAACCACTAAGGATAGGAAGCTCAGACCTGAACAGCTCAGACTGTGTGCAGCACCACTAAGGATAGGGAGCTCAGACCTGAACAGCTCAGACTGTGTGCAGCACCACTAAGGATAGGGAGCTCAGACCTGAACAGCTCAGACTGTGTGCAGCACCACTAAGGATAGGAAGCTCAGACCTGAACAGCTCAGACTGTGTGTGCAGAACCACTAAGGATAGGAAGCTCAGACCTGAACAGCTCAGACTGTGTGCAGCACCACTAAGGATAGGGAGCTCAGACCTGTACAGCTCAGACTGTGTGCAGCACCACTAAGGATAGGGAGCTCAGACCTGAACAGCTCAGACTGTGTGCAGCACCACTAAGGATAGGAAGCTCAGACCTGAACAGCTCAGACTGTGTGCAGCACCACTAAGGATAGGAAGCTCAGACCTGAACAGCTCAGACTGTGTGCAGCACCACTAAGGATAGGAAGCTCAGACCCGAACTGCTCAGACTGTGTGTGCAGCACCACTAAGGATAGGAAGCTCAGACCTGACCAGCTCAGACTGTGTGTGCAGCACCACTAAGGATAGGGAGCTCAGACCTGAACAGCTCAGACTGTGTGTGCAGCACCACTAAGGATAGGAAGTTCAGACCTGAACAGCTCAGACTGTGTGCAGCACCACTAAGGATAGGAAGCTCTGACCTGAACAGCTCAGACTGTGCGCAGCACCACTAAGGATAGGAAGCTCAGACCTGAACAGCTCAGACTGTGTGCAGCATCACTAAGGATAGGAAGCTCAGACCTGACCAGCTCAGACTGTGTGCAGCACCACTAAGGATAGGAAGCTCAAACCTGAACAGCTCAGACTGTGTGTGCAGCACCACTAGGGATAGGAAGCTCAGACCTGACCAGCTCAGACTGTGTGTGCAGCACCACTAAGGATAGGAAGCTCAGACCTGAGCAGCTCAGACTGTGTGCAGCACCACTAAGGATAGGAAGCTCAGACCTGAACAGCTCAGACTGTGTGCAGCACCACTAAGGATAGGAAGCTCAGACCTGACCAGCTCAGACTGTGTGTGCAGCACCACTAAGGATAGGAAGCTCAGACCTGAGCAGCTCAGACTGTGTGCAGCACCACTAAGGATAGGAAGCTCAGACCTGAACAGCTCAGACTGTGTGCAGCACCACTAAGGATAGGGAGCTCAGACCTGATCAGCTCAGACTGTGTGTGCAGCATCACTAAGGATAGGAAGATCAGACCTGAACAGCTCAGACTGTGTGCAGCACCACTAAGGATAGGAAGCTCAGACCTGAACAGCTCAGACTGTGTGCAGCACCACTAAGGATAGGAAGCTCAGACCTGACCAGCTCAGACTGTGTGCAGCACCACTAAGGATAGGAAGCTCAGACCTGACCAGCTCAGACTGTGTGCAGCACCACTAAGGATAGGAAGCTCAGACCTGAACAGCTCAGACTGTGTGTGCAGCACCACTAAGGATAGGAAGCTCAGACCTGAGCAGCTCAGACTGTGTGCAGCACCACTAAGGATAGGAAGCTCAGACCTGAACAGCTCAGACTGTGTGCAGCATCACTAAGGATAGGAAGCTCAGACCTGAACAGCTCAGACTGTGTGCAGCACCACTAAGGACAGGAAGCTCAGACCTGATCAGCTCAGACTGTGTGTGCAGCACCACTAAGGATAGGGAGCTCAGACCTGAACAGCTCAGACTGTGTGCAGCACCACTAAGGATAGGAAGCTAAGACCTGAACAGCTCAGACTGTGTGCAGCACCACTAAGGATAGGAAGCTCAGACCTGAACAGCTCAGACTGTGTGCAGCACCACTAAGGATAGGAAGGTCAGACCTGAACAGCTCAGACTGTGTGTGCAGCACCACTAAGGATAGGAAGCTCAGACCTGACCAGCTCAGACTGTGTGTGCAGCACCACTAAGGATAGGAAGCTCAGACCTGAACAGCTCAGACTGTGTGCAGCACCAGTACACTTCAGACCTGAACAGTACTATATAGTATCTGTAAGTGATCAGTACTGATCACAGTCAGATCTATATCAGTAGATTAGGGTCACCTTAGTGTAGGCTCCACAAAAACCACATTGTTCACCTGATAAGGCCTGATCGTTCGCTCACACTTGCGTTTGACTGCCCCTCCGCAAGAGACAGAAATGTTTTTTTTCTGATCACTGCAAAAACACAATACCATCTCTGCAGCATTATAAAGATCGGTGTTGATCCTTTTTAGCGATTACAGTTTTTATTTTTACTTCACAAGCAGTTCTTTCATTTTTTTTTGTGCTAGACAAGTGCTCCTTTTTCCTGATAGTCTCAGATGAGTACCCCCTAAATTTAGTGAGGCCAAAATGTCCAAAAAGTGGTATTCCGCTGAAGAGGCCTACAGGATTCTGGCCCTGTCAGATGAGAGTGATGGGGATGCCTCATCCGCAGAATCCAGCGGGTCAGAATATAACCCTGTATACAGCAGTGGCTGGCTCTCTGACTGTTAGCTCTGACGACGAGGTTGGGGTCCCTGCTAGCGCCAGGTGTACCCGACCCCATGTCAGTGGACTGCAGGTGGCGCAGGATCAGCCTCAAGGGCAGCAGAGTGGTGCTAGCGCTGGTCTGGGTTTACATGGTGGGGCATACACCAGCAGCACAGCACATCCTGGACCTTGTACCAGCACTGCCGTATACCCTGGTGAAGTGGCGAGCACCAGTACTGCCGTATACCCTGGTGAAGTGGCGAGCACCAGCACTGCCGTATACCCTGGTGAAGTGGCGAGCACCAGCAGCACAACACATCCTGGACCTTGTACCAGCACTGCCGTATACCCTGGTGAAGTGGCGAGCACCAGCACTGCCGTATACCCTGGTGAAGTGGTGAGCACCAGCACTGCCGGATACCCTGGTGAAGTGGCGAGCACCAGTACTGCCGTATACCCTGGTGAAGTGGCGAGCACCAGTACTGCCGTATACCCTGGTGAAGTGGCGAGCACCAGCAGCACAGCACATCCTGGACCTTGTACCAGTACTGCCGTATACCCTGGTGAAGTGGCGAGCACCAGCACTGCCGTATACCCTGGTGAAGTGGTGAGCACCAGCACTGCCGTATACCCTGGTGAAGTGGCGAGCACCAGCAGCACAGCACATCCTGGACCTTGTACCAGTACTGCCGTATACCCTGGTGAAGTGGCGAGCACCAGCACTGCCGTATACCCTGGTGAAGTGGTGAGCACCAGCAGGGCAGTTCAAGCTGGTACAGTGGCATGTGCAGTTACACCACCATCGCAGCCACCACAAACACACAGGCCCGTAGTGCCCCTAGCCTCCCAGAGGTCCTGGCAAATCCTGATCTGATTGGCAACCCCCTGGTTCTGTAGTGCCCCCTTTCACCACCCAGTCTGGAGTCCAGGTGGAGAAAGATCACTTAGGATCGGCCCTTGAGTTTTTTGTGCTGTTGTCCACCGCGGATCTCTATGACTTACTTGTATGAGACTAACCGCTATGCCAGCACAGTACATAACCCTCACTCTGAAAAGCTTCTATGCCCAGCCTTTCTGATGGAAACCAGTCACTGTTTCCGAGTTTACCATTTGGGCCTTCTCATCAACATGGGTTTGACTAAAAAAAAATGTATTGCGGTCCTATTGGTCTACGCACCCAATACATCGCATGACCATGTACTCTGCTGCCATGTCCAGGACACGTTTTGAGACCATCCCGCACTTTCTGCACTTCAACAACACAACCTGTCATCCGAGAGGCCATCCTGCTTATGACAGGCTCCATAAAATTCAGCCCCTCATAGACCACTTGTCATCCAGATTGGCAGATGTCAGTATGCCCCAATAGAACATCTGCATAGAAGAGTCCCTTGTACATTTTACCGGGCACCTTGGCATCATACAGTACTTCCCCAGCAAGTGCACCCGGTAGGGGATCAAGCTGTATAAGCTCTGTGAATGGGTCACAGGCTATTCATATCGTTTTAGGGTCTTTGAGGGAAAAGACTCAAAACTGGAGCTGGTCGGATGCCCTGACTATCTGGGGAGCAGTGGCAAGATTGGTGACTTATTCCACAAGGGGTACCACTTATATGTGGACAACTACTACACAAGCATGGCCCACTTTGGCACTTACAATCCCCTTGCCATCCATGACTATAACTTAAACATGGGAGGGGTGGACTTCAATGAACAGATGTAGGCTCCCTACTTCAATCCCGATGCACCAGACGCTGGTATAAGAAGGTGTCCGTTTAATTTAATTGGCCATTTACAATAGCTTTGTTCTCTACAGTAAGGCTGGGAGGACAGGATCCTTCCTTAAATTCCAGGAAGAGATCATTACAGAACTCCTGTATCAAGGAGGGGCCGTAGCCCAAAACCCTGATGTAGTTAGCCGGCTACATGAGAGACACTATGCGAGTGTCATCCAGGGTACCCCATCTCCCCGTCCCCTGAGAAAACGTTGTTGTGTCAGAAAACAAAGAGTTGTGGTCAATGGATCATACTCAAAATGGGTGACTGTTAGCAGTGGGGTCCCACAGGGGTCTGTTCTGGGTCCAGTGCTCTTCAATTTATTTATTAATGACCTAGTAGATGCAGTAGTGAGCAATGTTGCTATTTTTGCAGATGATACAAAATTGTGCAGAATCATCAACTCTCAGGCAGATAGTGTCATATTGCAACAGGATCTGGATAGGATGGCTATATGGGCACATACATGGCAGATGAAATTCAATGTTGAAAAATGGAAAGTCATACATTTTGGTCACGAAAATGGTCTAGCACCATACAAAATAAATGGGATACAGTTGGGGACATCAAACTTGGAGAAGGACTTAGGAGTACTCATCGACAACAAGTTAAATAATCATACTCAATGCCAAGCCGCTGCAGCTAAAGCTAATAAAATTTTGGGATGCATTAAAAGGGAAACAAAAACTTGAGATGCTAGCATAATATTGCCCCTGTTTAACTCTCTAGTAAGGCCACATCTGGAATTCAGTTCTGGGCACCACATTACAGGAAAGATATTGCAGTTTTAGAGCAGGTGCAGAGACGAGCAACAAAATTGATACGTGGGATGGAAGGTCTCACTTACCAAGAAAGGTTAGATAAACTGGGTTTATTTAGTCTAGAGAAAAGACGCCTTAGAGGAGATCTAATTAACATGTATAAATACATCAGAGGGCAATATAATAGCTTGGCGGATGAGCTTTTTGTCCCTAGTCCTTCTCAAAGGACTAGAGGACATGAGCTGCGCATGGAGGAAAAATGTTTTAGCCATTTATTTAGGAAAGGGTTCTTTACAGTAAGAGTGATTAAGATGTGGAATGCATTGCCACAGGAAGTAGTTATGGCAAACTCTATACCTGCATTTAAAGGGGGCTTAGATGCTTTCCTTGCGTTGAAGTACAGTGGCTACAATTACTAGGTAATGCCCAGTGGTGTTGATCCTGAGATTTTATCTGATTGCCATCTGGAGTCGGGAAGGAATTTTTTCCCTTCTGGGGCTAATTGGACCAAGCCTTGTAAGGGTTTTTCGCCTTCTTCTGGATCAACAGGGATATGTGAGGGAGCAGGCTGGTGTTTAGTAATGATCGGAAAGAGCAAATTCCGTTCCCCCGGAATTCGCGGATTCCGCCAGCGCTTAATTCTGTCGCTATGAAAATTCCACCGGATTTTTACGAAATTCCGCGGAATTCCGGATTCCGACGGAAAAATTAAAGTAGTTACAAATGGAACCGTGTTTATACTATATGGTAGCCCATAAAACCTATTGACTGTACCCTTAGTCCTTTTTCTCCTTCCTCCCTTCTCCTCCTCCTGAGGAGGAGGGTCTTGTCTTCCAGGGAATTGTAGGATTTCAAAAGCCAGCTTACATACATTGGCCGGGAATTGAACCCAGGTCTGAGTGCGTGGTAGGCAGCTCTCCTCACCACTATACCACCACCAACACTACATGCTAAAGCCAGCCTAGCATGTACCATTGTGATATACCCAAGAGAAAAATGAGCTTGCTTAGGGAATTGTAGGATGTCAAAAGCCAGCTCACATACATTGGCTGGGAATCGAACCCAGGTCTGAGTGCTCTGTAGGCTGCTATCCTAACCATTATACCACCGACACAACATGCTGAAACTTCTTGGAGTAGACTTACTTCCTCCCTCCAAAAGACACACATACATCCCCATAAAATCATTCAACAGCAACTGCATGCACAGTCTTTGTGGTACACAGTCTTTGTGGCACAATTGGTTAGCGCGTTTGGCTGTTAACTGAAAGGTTGGTGGTTCAAGCCCACCCAGGCATGGCCTTGCCTTTTGTGTTCAACAGTTGTCCGAAGAGAACCCCAGATAGCCATGTACATTCATCTCTCTCTCTCTCTAGTAGGGATGGTGCCGGGTACAGCATACTGTGTGTTTTTTGAGCTGGATGTGGGACACTACATAGGCATGTGAATCACAACTGATTGCTTATTACCCTGATGTGGTTTAGCTACAGTGGCTGGGTTGAGGCGGAGCCTCTTTACAATACAGTGGTGAAACTTGAAAATTGCATTGGGTGGAACAGTGCTGGCTATGGAAGGTGGACTGGTCATACACATGCCTTGGTTTTGCTGATTAGCTGTTAGTGAATAAGATTGCACGTGGTGCATTAGAGTCTTGACAAGACAGTGCACAACCTTCTATTACAGTGACAGGCGTGAGACATCATTAGGTGATTGTGTGTCTGGATGTATGGTCAGCTGACATCATAACACGGCCGTGTTCATTTTAAGGGCTTCATATGTGGTTGGTATTTTGATATTGTTTGAATAGAGAACTGTGAAGAAGACAACTTTTGCTTTTTTTTCTTAGCAATTTTGTATATGTTGGCTTAGTGGGCTCCCCTAATTAGGGTGTCAGTTCACAATCATATCCTTGAGCGCTCCTTAAGTAATTTGTGCACCACCTGTACAACCCTAATGTCTGGATGAGATTATCGCCTCTGCCAATTGCTCCATACAAAGAATATGAAGAGGGGGCTACCCTCCGGGTCCCATTCATCGCTAGCCATGGCTTCTTCCGGGCAACTCTGTCGGTGATGTGGATAAAGAAACTACCTCTATTACTTTTTATTTTTTGGGCGTCACCTTCTGATAGAAACTCGTCTCTTCCAAGATTCCTCTGTACACCAATACTTGTTGCAGAAAGTGTGGGGCTACCCTGCTTAATTACCCTGTCCAGCATCAACAGAGCAGGGATCCTGCAGCGTAGAGCATATTGCATGAGAAGCAACGTCTTTGTCTTGTTCTACGCTGCCTCTCTATGATGGACATTGTGCAAAGCTGGTCATTATCAGAGGAAGGAACATTTGTAATCTGGTGGTGAAAGATTTTTTGACATGATTTTCAGAGCTACGTTTAGAAGAGATATGGGATGATAATCGGTGCACAGTAGCGGGTCTTTCCCAGGAGGGTTAGTTATAAAATAAAAAAAAAAACACTTTCAAAAGCCTTAGTGAATGTAGGTGCCAAAGTGCTTTATATACCTTATAATACTCCAGCCAGACCCCATATGCCCCAGGCAATTTACTGTTAGGCAGGCACCCCAGCAGGGGTGTAGCAATCGCCCCTGCAAGGGATACAGGGGCAGGGGGGGTCCTTGGAGGGAGGAGCCTGAGGGGGAGCATGACCAGTGCCATTTTTGGGGGCAGGAGGGGGCGCAGTGCATGAGGGAGGTGCAATGGCCACAAACAGCGGCGGAAAGAGAAGACCACTCCTCCTCACCTCACGCTCCCCCCTTCAGCGCTCTTCCCTCCTGCAATTACACCAGTGGCAAGCAGGTAGGAAATGCATACTTACCTCTTCTGCATTCCATGCGATGTAAGTTTAGTCTTCTCTGTAAGTGCTTCATGCTACTTCCTGTTTATCAGGAAGTAGAGTGATGTGTTGTTACAGAGAAGATCGGTGACCTCCGTCATGTGGAACGTGGAAGAGTTAAGTCCGCATTTCCTGCCCCCTTGCCACTGGTGTAATTGCTGGAGGTGGGAGCGCTGAAGGGGGAAAGCGAGGTGAGGGGGATGGGGGAGTCAGGTCTCCCTCCCCGCCACTGTGTGTGGCCATTGCTCCCCCCTGATGTGCTGTGCCCCTGGGCCACCTACCTATACTGGAGGCACCTATACCTGGCTATCAATACTGGGGGCAGCTATACCTGGTGTGGTGGGGGGACATACAAAGTTTTGCAGGGGGGGGCAGTGCTTTCTAGTTACGCCCTTGGATCCCAGGCTTGCAAGAAGCTCATCCTCAGTAGTAGGACTATTCAGGTCAGATAATTGTGATTCAGTCAGAGGGGGTTAATTTATATATCGGTAAGAAAGCATCAATCACATGATCTAATGAGTCAGGAAATATATCAGAGTATGCACCTTTCCAATTATATAGTTATATGGGAGGGGGTGGGAGGTGACAGTTGAAGGCTAGTGATTTCCTAACAGACAAAGACACTTTTGTTGGTGAAGTGAGTAGCTAAATCTGTGGCAGAGAAGGATGAAATGGAGGGTAGGGAGGTGGTATAACAAGGGAGTGTAAAGTGGTAAAGAGACGTCGGGGGTTGGAAGCTTGTGCTCAGATGAGTTTAGTAAAGTATTCCTGCTTTCTTGTCAAGTTCTTTCCACTCATCAACCATGGTTCTATGAACCGGAAACACCGCCTCTTTAGTAACTGTTTGTTCCGAATACACCAAAACCTCTGCTGTTGTAGATTTTGTTTTTTTTCTATTTTAATATGTAATGCTGAAGATATATACTCTAGCACAGTGTTCCCCAACCCTGTCCTCCAGGCCCACCAACCGTGCATGTTTTGTGGAAATCCACAGAGGTAGTTAATCAGCCCAGCTGAGACACTGATTACCCCTCCTGTGCATGTTTGTGGTTTCCTGTAAAACATGCACTGTTGCTGGGCCCTGAGGACAGGATTGGGGAACTCTGCTAGTCTAGCAAATCCTCCGATTGCCCGGAAAGGAAGTAACATACACTTTCTTTTAGAAGAGCTCTGGGTGTCTCCCCTTCCTGGGTGGAAGATTCTCCTGCTGGCTCTGCTTTCTCAGAAGAGGAATCTGACGAGCGCTGTTAAAACATTGCAGGAGACTTGGGAGCCGCCAGCGCCACCATAGGCCATAATAGGAATTACATCTATAGCAGCGCACAGGGAGTAACTTCGGCGCCGTCAGAAATTACATGTAAAACTCTGTAATTCAGCCTCCAGCAATAGCTGCAAGCTGACTTACACCATCCCCCACTATCTGGAGGGGGAATAGTAATTAACACCACTGGGACTTGTGCAGGAGCAGGGTAAGCTGTATATCGGCTGAATCCTGCACCCAAGTCTCCCGGCGGCCGTTTCTTAGGTACGCAAATCTGAAACCCCTAAGGCCGGAAACACTTGAGGTATATCAGTAGCCTGGATAGACTGGATTCCCGCTGACGGTAAAGAGGAAGTTTCCATAGCAGAAAAAACTCTGGACGTTTTTAAATATGTTTCCACTTTCAGGCTTTACCACCTTAAAGGACAACTGAAGTGAGAGGGATATGGAGCCGGCCATATTTATTTCCTTTAAAGCAATACCAGTTGCCTGGCTGTCCTGCTGATCCTCTGTCTCTAATACTTTTAGCCACAGCCCCTGAACAAGCATGCAGCATATCAGGTGTTTCTGACATTATTGTCAGATCTGACAAGACTAGCGGCATGCTTGTTTCTGGTGTGTGATTCAAACACTACTGCAGCCAAATAGAGCAGCAGGGCTGCCAGGCAACTGGTATTGTTTAGCAAGATATAAATACAGCAACCTCCATGCTCTTCTCACTTCAGTTGTCCTTTAAGCCTACAGGCATTACATAAAGGTTTGGGATATGAAGGAGAAAGCGTATTCTGGCAAATACCACATAATCTATTATTTGATTTCTCTGAGACTTTTTTTTTTTAATATTCTTTTATTTAGGGAAATTGTTTTTTATGCCAACATTATACAATGACAGACATTGTGACTGTATACAGGCTGTATGTGTATATAATGTAACAATACACGTAACATTTCCAGGAAATACATGGGTTCACACTATTAAATCACGGTGACATATAGATAAGCATATTATCTACAGTGACAAGCATGATTGCTATCTAAAGATTGTCAACAGCAGTTGCATTAATAACAACCAAATATACAGAGTATAGCAACATTTCTACAAGGATACAAAAATAATAACATAAAATAAAAAAATGACACAAACACCCCTAGTGTGAACGAGCCCTCATAGTTGGAATTTCTTATCAGTGAGGGTCACACTGTAGCCACTTCCTGTCTGAGTCAGGACTGAGTCACAGTCAGTCACAACATCCACATAGGACTCAACCCTCCTGTGATGATCCAACAGGTTTTTATTGCGTACATGAGCGGTGATATAGCACACAGAAAGCACAACGTTTCGCTGGACTCCCCGAAAAAACGGAACCATCTCTGTGGCCGGCAGGTATTACTTTACATTGCATGAGTCAGGACTGAGTCAGCCACTTACATACCTGATATTTAACTCTTTCAGGCAGAGAAAGAATAAAAGGAACACAGCCTAGCTATTTGTGTGCTTGGCACTGTACATACCCATGTCTATCTCATCATGTCACATGTCACCTCGGCTATCCTTTAACCACTTCCCTACCACAGGCTTTTTCCCCTTCAGGAACAGAGCAATTTTCAAATCACGCTCCTCCCATTCATTCACCAATAACTTTATTGCTACTTATCACACTGAGATGATCTATACATTATTCTTTTGTGGGACAAACTAGGCTTTCCTTTGGGCAGTACTTTTTGTTAAGAATGATTTTATTTATATGCATTTTGCAGGAAAGAAGAAGAAAAAACAATGAAAAAATATTCACCATTTCTCAGCTTCCAGCTATTGTAGTTTAAAAATAAAATGTGTTATTAATGATGAAACAGACACATTGTATTTGCCCATTTGACCCGGTTATTACAACATTTAAATTGTGTGCCTAGTACAATGTGTGGCAATAATATTTTATTTGGAAATAAAGGTGTCTATTTTTCTGATTAGTGTTTTTTTATATTATAATACTAATTCCAAGCCTTTATTTATAAGAGCCACAGTAATATACCCTCATGGCCTACTTATTAAAAAATTCCCTAAGGTAACTATTTATATAAATGTTTTCAATGGTGTATTATTTTGGTAACATATGAGGTGGGGAGGAAGGGGTTAAAAGTAATTAAAAAAATTATTTAATTTTCCTATGGATTATGAGTGTATTAGAGTGTATTTGGATGTATTTTAACTTTTTGGCCAGAAGATGGTGCTACACTGAGTTCCGTGTTGAAAAAATATAGCACGGAACCAAGTGTTTACATTTGTTTCTGTCAGATCTCTTTAATCGGAGCTGCCGGAAGTTCTGAGTCATTGCAGGCACAGTGATCGGGGATGGAAAGAGCTGTTATCTATTCCCCGATCACAGAGGGACAGGATTGCTGCGAATGCAAATGGGAGGCATACGACGATCATAAGCGGCGGCGGTAAGCTAACAGCGCATATCTATTCCCCTGACCCTGAAGTGAGGTTTACAGGGGTATAGATATGCATAGCAAGGGAGCTGAAGTGGTTACAGAGTGTGCCTGGCTGAGCTCCTGTCCATGAATAAGCATGTGTAGTGAGCAGGTGCAGGATATGTATTGCCTGAGGAGCAGTACAAGCTTAGCTTTCCCCGCAGAGCCCCAGTGACTCTGTACTATAGTACAAGCACAAGGCATCCTGCACAGTGTGCTGCACGGGAGGCAGGGGAGCGGAGGTGAGTGGCAGGGCAGAGGTAAATAACAGGCTAGCCTGGCGCTTTTTATAACGGGGGACAGCAGAGCCCGGGTGAAGGGGCTGGAGGCATACTGAAAGGACACAGAGACAGGTGAATGTATACAGAACGTGTCTCTGTGTCCTAATATGAGTTCACAAACCAACTTCGGGTTCTCTTTAACCCTTGCAATGGAATAAATAACCTGACACAGGTAAGTCGACTTAGTACTATATGTAGCCATGTTTTTCTCATCACGTCACTTCAGTTCAGGGAGTTTAATGCTTTACAAACCAATGCACTGAGCAGCATGACTGAGTCCTCGGGATTCTGGGTAAATATCCTGCCATGTGCATCTAGCAAGAGATAATAGGAACCCTGATGGCCAAAACATTTCCCACACTCAGAGCAGTAATAGAGCTTCTCCCAGTGATGAGAGAGGGATAAGCGGAAGTGAACAAGCCTGTTATTGGCTGCTGCACCCCCCTCTCCATCCTCCCTACTGCCTGCTATGCTGGGGAGATGGAGAGCAGTATGCTGTGGCCACTTCAGGTTCACTGGAGGCAAAGCTATCACTGACCCTTACTTATCACCAGTGTGAGATCTCTCATGTTTGACAAGGTGTGATTTCTGTACAAAACATTTCCCACACTCAGCACACGAAAATGGCTTCTCACCAGTGTGACATCTCTCATGTCTGTCAAGATGTGTTTTTCGAGCAAAACATTTCCCACACACAGCACATGAATAAGGCTTCTCACCAGTGTGAGATCTCTCATGTATAATGAGATGTGGCTTTTGTGTAAAGCCTTTCCCACACTCAGTACATGAATACGGCTTCTCACCAGTGTGAGATCTCTCATGTACGACAAGGATTTTTTTGTATCCAAAACATTTCCCGCACTCAGTACATGAATAGGGCTTCTCACCAGTGTGAATTCGCTCATGTCTGACAAGGTCTGGTTTATAAGCGAAACATTTCCCACACACAGTACAAGAATAGGGTTTCTCGCCAGTGTGAGACCTCTCATGACTTACAAGCTGTGATTTCAGTGCAAAACATTTCCCACACTCGGCACATGAATAGGGCTTCTCACCAGTGTGAACTCTCTCGTGTGCGACAAGGTATGATTTCTGTGCAAAGCATTTCCCACACTCAGCACATGAATATGGCTTCTCACCAGTGTGAAATCTCTCATGTCTGACAAGGTCTGGTTTAAGAGCAAAGCATTTCCCACACTCAGAACAAGAATAAGGTTTCTCACCAGTGTGAATTCTCTTATGTTTAACAAGCTCCGATTTCCATACAAAACATTTCCCACACTCAGCACATGAATACGGCTTCTCACCAGTGTGCGATCTCTCATGTTTGACAAGATGCGATTTCTGTCCCATAAATTTTCTGCACTCAGCAGATGAATAGATCAACTCACCAGTGTGAACTGTCTCATGTCTGACAAGGCTTCCTTTAGTTCCAAAACATTTCCCACACTCAGCACATGAATACGGCTTCTCACCAGTGTGAGTTCTCTCATGTAGAACAAGCTTTGTTTTCTGTCCAAAACATTTCCCACACTCAGCACATGAATAGGGCTTCTCACCACTGTGAATTATCCCATGCCTAACAAGGCCTTCTTTAGTTCCAAAACATTTTCCACACTCAGCACATGAATAGGGCTTATCTCCTGTGTGGGATCTCTCATGTGTCACAAGTTGTGATTTATATACAAAACATTTCCCACACTCAGCACAAGAATAGAGCTTCTCACCAGTGTGAGATCTCTCATGTGTCACAAGATGTGATTTATTAACAAAACATTCCCCACACTCGGCACATGAATAGGGCATCTCTTCATTGTGAGATTTCTCATGGGTGACAAGTTGTGATCTATAAACAAAACATTTCCCACACTCAGCACATGAATAGGGCATGTATTCAGTGTGAGAAATCTCATGTGTGATAAGTTCTGATTTACATACAAAACATTTCCCACACTCAGCACATGAATAGGGCTTCTCACCAGTGTGATATCTCTCATGCCTGACAAGATGTGATTTCTGAAAAAAACATTTCCCACACTCAGCACATGAATAGGGCTTCTCACCAGTGTGATATCTCTCATGTATAACAAGGTGTGATTTCCATAAAAAACGTAGCCCACACTCAGCACATGAATAGGGCTTCTCTCCAGAGTGAGATCTCTCATGTCTGACAAGCTGTGATTTCCGCACAAAACATTTCCCACACGTGGAACAGGAATGAGACCCTCCAGCAGAGGGAGAGCTGTGCTGGGTATGAGGCCCCTCAGGGTTAGACAGGTGAGGAGAGTCTGGGGGAATATTTGGGGTCACCAGGATATCTGCAGGAGACTCTTGTCCAGTGACATCATCATCCGTTGTACAGTCTGTGGATACAGAGAGACGAGTCTCTGAGAGGTTCCTGATGCCGGGACTCCTCGCTGCAAATAGAGAAACATCATCACTTCCTGTTAGAGAATTCTGAGGGGAGGAGCAATTATCATTAGGGAGGGTCAGTGAGCTGTCGAAAATTCACAAATGCACCAAATGTAGCAGCTGTATAACTTTACATATAATTTGCACCATCGTAGAATTATGAGCAAGTCACTGACCATCACTAGTTATCAGCCTGACAGAGAACTGCAGAAGGTTTTGCTCACTACAGGCGGCCAATCACAGGGCAATAACTATGCCTTGCATGAAAATATCATGTAGCTAGGAATTCAGACAATCAAATGCATTTCCTGTTGTGTGATCACAAACCAGTTTTTACGGCATATTTTATGACATTTTTTATTAATGTTTTGAAATAAATTCTAGCAAGACTGTATGCTTAGGCGCATGAGTTGTTGAAATATACATGGAAAGCAGTAAATTGTAGAGCTTGATGAGACAATGGCAGCAATGTGTTACTCCTGTGACAACAGACCTCTATGTACTTATAGCAAGAGATCTGTGTTATGTTTGTAGAGCAATGTGGTGTCACTTACACATTCTTATTACCATTGTATCCTCGTGTCACTCATATGCCCCTTGTAATGTCCATTTATCTCTCTCTTGTCCCCAATTGTGCAAATAAAGATATTGTGACGTTACACAACACTAAATTACAGGAGCTGCGAGGTGGAGGAATTATCTATTTATGTCATGGAGATCCCAAACCACTAATACTGCTGTAGCTGGATATAAATATAAAAATACACAGAGTAGTCGAAAAATTAGACACACCCCTTATTTGAAAGTCAACCAATCCAAGAGTGACGTAGAGTGATGTAGCAATGCAGATACACCTACAGTGATGTGAAAAACTATTTGCCCCCTTCCTGATTTCTTATTCTTTTGCATGTTTGTCACACTTACATTTTTCTGCTCATCAAAAACCGTTACTATTAGTCAAAGATAACATAATTGAACACAAAATGCAGTTTTAAATGATGTTTTTTATTATTTAGTGAGAAAAAAAACTCAAAATCTACATGGCCCTGTGTGAAAAAGTGATTGCCCCCCTTGTTAAAAAAATAACTTAACTGTGGTTTATCACACCTGAGTTCAATTTCTGTAGTCACCCCCAGGCCTGATTACTGCCACACCTGTTTCAATCAAGAAATCACTTAACCTCCTTGCCGGTTATCCCGGACTCAGCTCGGGGTAACCTGCGTAGGAGGATTTCTCAGGCCCCGCTGGGCCGATTTTCAAATTTTTTTTATTGCACGCTGCTAGCACTTTGCTAGCTGCGTACGTATCCCGATCGCCGCCGATTCGCCACTACCCGCCCATGGTAGAGCTGGGTATAGGCCACTGTCTGTTCCCAGACAGCATATAGAGCATTATATGGACACATGATAGAGCCAGGTATAGGCCACGGTCTGTACCCATACAGCATATAGAGCTTTATATGGACACATGATAGAGCCAGGTATAGGCCACGGTCTATTCCCAGACAACATATAGAGCTTTATATGGACACATGGTAGAGCTGGGTATAGGCCACTGTCTGTTCCCAGACAGCATATAGAGCTTTATATGGACACACGATAGAGCCAGGTATAGGCCACGGTCTGTACCCATACAGCATATAGAGCTTTATATGGACACATGATAGAGCCAGGTATAGGCCACGGTCTATTCCCAGACAACATATAGAGCTTTATATGGACACATGATAGAGCCAGGTATAGGCCACGGTCTATTCCCAGACAGCATATAGAGCTTTCTATGGACACATGATAGAGCCAGGTATAGGCCACGGTCTATTCCCAGACAGCATATAGAGCTTTCTATGGACACATGATAGAGCCAGGTATAGGCCACGGTCTATTCCCAGACAGCATATAGTGCTTTATATGGACACATGATAGAGCCAGGTATAGGCCACGGTCTATTCCCAGACAGCATATAGAGCTTTCTATGGACACATGACAGAGCCAGGTATAGGCCACTGTCTGTTCCCAGACAGCATATAGTGCTTTATATGGACACATGATAGAGCCAGGTATAGGCCACGGTCTGTTCCCAGACAGCATATAGAGCTTTATATGGACACATGGTAGAGCTGGGTATAGGCCACGGTCTATTCCCAGACAGCCTATAGAGCTTTATATGGACACATGATAGAGCCAGGTATAGGCCACTGTCTGTTCCCAGACAGCATATAGAGCTTTACATGGACACATGATAGAGCCAGGTATAGGCCACTGTCTGTTCCCAGACAGCATAGAGCTTTATATGGACACATGATAGAGCCAGGTATAGGCCACGGTCTGTTCCCAGACAGCATATAGAGCTTTATATGGACACATGATAGAGCCGGGTATAGGCCACAGTCTATTCCCAGACAGCATATAGAGCTTTATATGGACACATGATAGAGCCAGGTATAGGCCACGGTCTGTTCCCAGACAGCATATAGAGCTTTATTTGGACACATGATAGAGCCGGGTATAGGCCACAGTCTATTCCCAGACATCATATAGAGCTTTATATGGACACATGATAGAGCCGGGTATAGGCCACGGTCTATTCCCAGACAGCATATAGAGCTTTATATGGACACATGATAGAGCCAGGTATAGGCCACGGTCTATTCCCAGACAGTTTATAGAGCTTTATATGGACACATGATAGAGCCAGGTATAGGCCACGGTCTGTTCCCAGACAGCATCTAGAGCTTTATATGGACACATGATAGAGCCAGGTATAGGCCACGGTCTGTTCCCAGACAGCATATAGAGCTTTATATGGACACATGATAGAGCCAGGTATAGGCCACGGTCTGTTCCCAGACAGCATATAGTGCTTTATATGGACACATGATAGAGCCAGGTATAGGCCACGGTCTGTTCCCAGACAGCATATAGAGCTTTATATGGACACATGATAGAGCTGGGTATAGGCCACTGTCTGTTCCCAGACAGCATATAGAGCATTATATGGACACATGATAGAGCCGGGTATAGGCCACGGTCTATTCCCAGACAGCATATAGAGCTTTATATGGACACATGATAGAGCCAGGTATAGGCCACGGTCTGTTCCCAGACAGCATATAGAGCTTTATATGGACACATGATAGAGCTGGGTATAGGCCACTGTCTGTTCCCAGACAGCATATAGAGCATTATATGGACACATGATAGAGCCGTGTATAGGCCACGGTCTATTCCCAGACAGCATATAGAGCTTTATATGGACACATGATAGAGCCAGGTATAGGCCACGGTCTGTTCCCAGACAGCATATAGAGCTTTATATGGACACATGATAGAGCCAGGTATAGGCCACGGTCTGTTCCCAGACAGCATATAGAGCTTTATATGGACACATGATAGAGCTGGGTATAGGCCACTGTCTGTTCCCAGACAGCATATAGAGCATTATATGGACACATGATAGAGCCGGGTATAGGCCACGGTCTATTCCCAGACAGCATATAGAGCTTTATATGGACACATGATAGAGCCAGGTATAGGCCACGGTCTGTTCCCACACAGCATATAGTGCTTTATATGCACACATGATAGAGCCAGGTATAGGCCACGGTCTATTCCCAGACAGCATATAGAGCTTTATATGGACACATGATAGAGCTGGGTATAGGCCACTGTCTGTTCCCAGACAGCATATAGAGCTTTATATGGACACATGATAGAGCCAGGTATAGGCCACGGTCTGTTCCCAGACAGCATATAGAGCTTTATATGGACACATGATAGAGCCAGGTATAGGCCACTGTCTGTTCCCAGACAGCATATAGAGCATTATATGGACACATGATAGAGCTGGGTATAGGCCACGGTCTGTTCCCAGACAACATATAGTGCTTTATATGGACACATGATAGAGCTGGGTATAGGCCACTGTCTGTTCCCAGACAGCATATAGAGCTTTACATGGACACATGATAGAGCCAGGTATAGGCCACTGTCTGTTCCCAGACAGCATATAGAGCTTTATATGGACACATGATAGAGCCGGGTATAGGCCACGGTCTGTTCCCAGACAGCATATAGAGCTTTATATGGACACATGATAGAGCCGGGTATAGGCCACAGTCTATTCCCAGACAGCATATAGAGCTTTATATGGACACATGATAGAGCCAGGTATAGGCCACGGTCTATTCCCAGACAGCATATAGAGCTTTATATGGACACATGATAGAGCCAGGTATAGGCCACGGTCTGTTCCCAGACAGCATCTAGAGCTTTATATGGACACATGATAGAGCCAGGTATAGGCCACGGTCTGTTCCCAGACAGCATATAGAGCTTTATATGGACACATGATAGAGCCAGGTATAGGCCACGGTCTGTTCCCAGACAGCATATAGAGCTTTATATGGACACATGATAGAGCTAGGTATAGGCCACGGTCTATTCCCAGACAGCATATAGAGCTTTATATGGACACATGAAAGAGCTGGGTATAGGCCACGGTCTGTTCCCAGACAGCATATAGAGCTTTATATGGACACATGATAGAGCCAGGTATAGGCCACGGTCTGTTCCCAGACAGCTTATAGAGCTTTATATGGACACATGATAGAGCCAGGTATAGGCCACGGTCTGTTCCCAGACAGCATATAGAGCTTTATATGGACACATGATAGAGCCAGGTATAGGCCATGGTCTGTTCCCAGACAGCATATAGAGCTTTATATGGACACATGATAGAGCTGGGTATAGGCCACGGTCTGTTCCCAGACAGCATATAGAGCTTTATATGGACACATGATAGAGCCAGGTATAGGCCACGGTCTGTTCCCAGACAGCATATAGAGCTTTATATGGACACATGATAGAGCCAGGTATAGGCCATGGTCTGTTCCCAGACAGCATATAGAGCTTTATATGGACACATGATAGAGCTGGGTATAGGCCACGGTCTGTTCCCAGACAGCATATAGAGCTTTATATGGACACATGATAGAGCCAGGTATAGGCCACGGTCTGTTCCCAGACAGCATATAGAGCTTTATATGGACACATGATATAGCCAGGTATAGGCCACGGTCTGTTCCCAGACAGCATATAGAGCTTTACATGGACACATGATAGAGCCAGGTATAGGCCACTGTCTGTTCCCAGACAGCATAGAGCTTTATATGGACACATGATAGAGCCGGGTATAGGCCACGGTCTGTTCCCAGACAGCATATAGAGCTTTATATGGACACATGATAGAGCCGGGTATAGGCCACAGTCTATTCCCAGACAGCATATAGAGCTTTATATGGACACATGATAGAGCCAGGTATAGGCCATGGTCTGTTCCCAGACAGCATATAGAGCTTTATATGGACACATGATAGAGCCGGGTATAGGCCACAGTCTATTCCCAGACAGCATATAGAGCTTTATATGGACACATGATAGAGCCGGGTATAGGCCACGGTCTATTCCCAGACAGCATATAGAGCTTTATATGGACACATGATAGAGCCAGGTATAGGCCACGGTCTATTCCCAGACAGCATATAGAGCTTTATATGGACACATGATAGAGCCAGGTATAGGCCACGGTCTGTTCCCAGACAGCATCTAGAGCTTTATATGGACACATGATAGAGCCAGGTATAGGCCACGGTCTGTTCCCAGACAGTATATAGAGCTTTATATGGACACATGATAGAGCCAGGTATAGGCCACGGTCTGTTCCCAGACAGCATATAGTGCTTTATATGGACACATGATAGAGCCAGGTATAGGCCACGGTCTGTTCCCAGACAGCATATAGAGCTTTATATGGACACATGATAGAGCTGGGTATAGGCCACTGTCTGTTCCCAGACAGCATATAGAGCATTATATGGACACATGAGAGAGCCGGGTATAGGCCACGGTCTATTCCCAGACAGCATATAGAGCTTTATATGGACACATGATAGAGCCAGGTATAGGCCACGGTCTGTTCCCAGACAGCATATAGAGCTTTATATGGACACATGATAGAGCCAGGTATAGGCCACGGTCTGTTCCCAGACAGCATCTAGAGCTTTATATGGACACATGATAGAGCCAGGTATAGGCCACGGTCTGTTCCCAGACAGCATATAGAGCTTTATATGGACACATGATAGAGCTGGGTATAGGCCACTGTCTGTTCCCAGACAGCATATAGAGCATTATATGGACACATGATAGAGCCGGGTATAGGCCACGGTCTATTCCCAGACAGCATATAGAGCTTTATATGGACACATGATAGAGCCAGGTATAGGCCACGGTCTGTTCCCAGACAGCATATAGAGCTTTATATGGACACATGATAGAGCCAGGTATAGGCCACGGTCTGTTCCCAGACAGCATATAGAGCTTTATATGGACACATGATAGAGCTGGGTATAGGCCACTGTCTGTTCCCAGACAGCATATAGAGCATTATATGGACACATGATAGAGCCGGGTATAGGCCACGGTCTATTCCCAGACAGCATATAGAGCTTTATATGGACACATGATAGAGCCAGGTATAGGCCACGGTCTGTTCCCACACAGCATATAGTGCTTTATATGGACACATGATAGAGCCAGGTATAGGCCACGGTCTATTCCCAGACAGCATATAGAGCTTTATATGGACACATGATAGAGCCAGGTATAGGCCACTGTCTGTTCCCAGACAGCATATAGTGCTTTATATGGACACATGATAGAGCCAGGTATAGGCCACTGTCTGTTCCCAGACAGCATATAGAGCTTTATATGGACACATGATAGAGCCAGGTATAGGCCACTGTCTGTTCCCAGACAGCATATAGAGCTTTATATGGACACATGATAGAGCCGGGTATAGGCCACGGTCTATTCCCAGACAGCATATAGAGCTTTATATGGACACATGATAGAGCCAGGTATAGGCCACGGTCTGTTCCCAGACAGCATCTAGAGCTTTATATGGACACATGATAGAGCCAGGTATAGGCCACGGTCTATTCCCAGACAGCATATAGAGCTTTATATGGACACATGATAGAGCCAGGTATAGGCCACGGTCTATTCCCAGACAGCATATAGAGCTTCATATGGACACATGATAGAGCTGGGTATAGGCCACTGTCTGTTCCCAGACAGCATATAGAGCTTTATATGGACACATGATAGAGCCAGGTATAGGCCACGGTCTGTTCCCAGACAGCATATAGAGCTTTATATGGACACATGATAGAGCCAGGTATAGGCCACGGTCTGTTCCCAGACAGCATATAGAGCTTTATATGGACACATGATAGAGCCAGGTATAGGCCACTGTCTGTTCCCAGACAGCATATAGAGCTTTATATGGACACATGATAGAGCCAGGTATAGGCCACTGTCTGTTCCCAGACAGCAAATAGAGCTTTATATGGACACATGATAGAGCCAGGTATAGGCCGCTGTCTGTTCCCAGACAGCATAGAGCTTTATATGGACACATGATAGAGCCGGGTATAGGCCACGGTCTGATCCCAGACAGCATATAGAGCTTTATATGGACACATGATAGAGCCAGGTATAGGCCACAGTCAATTCCCAGACAGCATATAGTGCTTTATATGGACACATGATAGAGCCGGGTATAGGCCACGGTCTGTTCCCAGACAGCATATAGAGCTTTATATGGACACATGATAGAGCCGGGTATAGGCCACGGTCTATTCCCAGACAGAATATAGAGCTTTATATGGACACATGATAGAGCCAGGTATAGGCCACGGTCTGTTCCCAGACAGCATCTAGAGCTTTATATGGACACATGATAGAGCCAGGTATAGGCCACGGTCTATTCCCAGACAGCATATAGAGCTTTATATGGACACATGATAGAGCCAGGCATAGGCCACGGTCTATTCCCAGACAGCATATAGAGCTTTATATGGACACATGATAGAGCTGGGTATAGGCCACTGTCTGTTCCCAGACAGCATATAGAGCTTTATATGGACACATGATAGAGCCGGGTATAGGCCACTGTCTGTTCCCAGACAGCATATAGAGCTTTATATGGACACATGATAGAGCCAGGTATAGGCCACTGTCTGTTCCCAGACAGCATATAGAGCTTTATATGGACACATGATAGAGCCAGGTATAGGCCACTGTCTGTTCCCAGACAGCATATAGAGCTTTATATGGACACATGATAGAGCCGGGTATAGGCCACGGTCTGTTCCCAGATGGCATATAGAGCTTTATATGGACACATGATAGAACCAGGTATAGGCCACGGTCTATTCCCAGACAGCATATAGAGCTTTATATGGACACATGATAGAGCCAGGTATAGGCCACGGTCTATTCCCAGACAGCATATAGAGCTTTATATGGACACATGATAGAGCCAGGTATAGGCCACGGTCTATTCCCAGAGAGCATATAGTGCTTTATATGGACACATGATAGAGCCAGGTATAGGCCACGGTCTATTCCCAGACAGCATATAGAGCTTTATATGGACACATGATAGAGCCAGGTATAGGCCACGGTCTATTCCCAGAGAGCATATAGTGCTTTATATGGACACATGATAGAGCCGGGTATAGGCCACGGTCTATTCCCAGACAGCCTATAGAGCTTTATATGGACACATGATAGAGCCAGGTATAGGCCACGGTCTATTCCCAGACAGCATATAGTGCTTTATATGGACACATGATAGAGCTGGGTATAGGCCACTGTCTGTTCCCAGACAGCATATAGTGCTTTATATGGACACATGATAGAGCCAGGTATAGGCCACAGTCTATTCCCAGACAGCATATAAAGCTTTATATGGACACATGATAGAGCCAGGTATAGGCCACGGTCTATTCCCAGACAGCATATAGAGCATTATATGGACACATGATAGAGCCGGGTATAGGCCACGGTCTATTCCCAGACAGCATATAGAGCTTTATATGGACACATGATAGAGCTGGGTATAGGCCACTGTCTGTTCCCAGACAGCATATAGAGCATTATATGGACACATGATAGAGCCGGGTATAGGCCACGGTCTATTCCCAGACAGCATATAGAGCTTTATATGGACACATGATAGAGCTGGGTATAGGCCACTGTCTATTCCCAGACAGCATATAGAGCTTTATATGGACACATGATAGAGCCAGGTATAGGCCACGGTCTATTCCCAGACAGCATATAGTGCTTTATATGGACACATGATAGAGCTGGGTATAGGCCACAGTCTATTCCCAGACAGCATATAGAGCATTATATGGACACATGATAGAGCCAGGTATAGGCCACGGTCTATTCCCAGACAGCATATAGAGCTTTATATGGACACATGATAGAGCTGGGTATAGGCCACGGTCTATTCCCAGACAGCATATAGAGCTTTATATGGACACATGATAGAGCTGGGTATAGGCCACGGTCTGTTCCCAGACAGCATATAGAGCTTTATATGGACACATGATAGAGCCGGGTATAGGCCACGGTCTATTCCCAGACAGCATATAGAGCTTTATATGGACACATGATAGAGCTGGGTATAGGCCACGGTCTATTCCCAGACAGCATATAGTGCTTTATATGGACACATGATAGAGCTAGGTATAGGCCACGGTCTATTCCCAGACAGCATATAGAGCTTTATATGGACACATGATAGAGCCAGGTATAGGCCACGGTCTATTCCCAGAGAGCATATAGTGCTTTATATGGACACATGATAGAGCCAGGTATAGGCCACGGTCTATTCCCAGACAGCATATAGAGCTTTATATGGACACATGATAGAGCCAGGTATAGGCCACGGTCTATTCCCAGACAGCATATAGAGCATTATATGGACACATGATAGAGCCGGGTATAGGCCACGGTCTATTCCCAGACAGCATATAGAGCTTTATATGGACACATGATAGAGCTGGGTATAGGCCACTGTCTGTTCCCAGACAGCATATAGAGCTTTATATGGACACATGATAGAGCCGGGTATAGGCCACGGTCTATTCCCAGACAGCATATAGAGCTTTATATGGACACATGATAGAGCCGAGTATAGGCCACGGTCTATTCCCAGACAGCATATAGAGCTTTATATGGACACATGATAGAGCCAGGTATAGGCCACGGTCTATTCCCAGAGAGCATATAGTGCTTTATATGGACACATGATAGAGCCGGGTATAGGCCACGGTCTATTCCCAGACAGCATATAGAGCTTTATATGGACACATGATAGAGCCAGGTATAGGCCACGGTCTGTTCCCAGACAGCATATAGAGCTTTATATGGACACATGATAGAGCCAGGTATAGGCCACGGTCTATTCCCAGACAGCATATAGTGCTTTATATGGACACATGATAGAGCCAGGTATAGGCCACGGTCTATTCCCAGAGAGCATATAGTGCTTTATATGGACACATGATAGAGCCGGGTATAGGCCACGGTCTATTCCCAGACAGCATATAGAGCTTTATATGGACACATGATAGAGCCAGGTATAGGCCACGGTCTGTTCCCAGACAGCATATAGAGCTTTATATGGACACATGATAGAGCCAGGTATAGGCCACGGTCTATTCCCAGACAGCATATAGAGCTTTATATGGACACATGATAGAGCCAGGTATAGGCCACGGTCTATTCCCAGACAGCATATAGTGCTTTATATGGACACATGATAGAGCCAGGTATAGGCCACAGTCTATTCCCAGACAGCATATAGTACTTTATATGGACACATGATAGAGCTGGGTATAGGCCACGGTCTGTTCCCAGACAGCATATAGAGATTTATATGGACACATGATAGAGCCAGGTATAGGCCATGGTCTATTCCCAGACAGCATATAGAGCTTTATATGGACACATGATAGAGCCAGGTATAGGCCATGGTCTATTCCCAGACAGCATATAGTGCTTTATATGGACACATGATAGAGCCAGGTATAGGGCACGGTCTATTCCCAGACAGCATATAGAGCTTTATATGGACACATGATAGAGCCAGGTATAGGCCACGGTCTGTTCCCAGACAGCATATAGAGCTTTATATGGACACATGATAGAGCCAGGTATAGGCCACGGTCTATTCCCAGACAGCATATAGAGCTTTATATGGACACATGGTAGAGCCAGGTATAGGCCATGGTCTGTTCCCAGACAGCATATAGTGCTTTATATGGACACATGATAGAGCTGGGTATAGGCCACTGTCTGTTCCCAGACAGCATATAGAGCTTTATATGGACATATGATAGAGCCAGGTATAGGCCACGGTCTATTCCCAGACAGCATATAGTGCTTTATATGGACACATGATAGAGCCAGGTATAGGCCACGGTCTGTTCCCAGACAGCATATAGAGCTTTATATGGACACATGATAGAGCCAGGTATAGGCCACGGTCTATTCCCAGACAGCATATAGAGCTTTATATGGACACATGATAGAGCCAGGTATAGGCCACGGTCTGTTCCCAGACAGGATATAGAGCTTTATATGGACACAAAAGGAATTAATATAAACTGCAAGCATAAAGTATAAGGTAACTTACCTCCGTGGGTCAAGCAATAGGTTTGAGCGCCTCTGTGTCAGTATGAAGTGAGACTTGCTTTAAATGGGAAGAGAGGTTAAACTGACAGGACTGAAGTCCAATCAGGAAATGTTTGGTAACAGGAAGTATTTGGTAACAGGAGGTGTGACTAACTTTGCACAGGAAGTGAATCTCTCCAGTGGGATAGTTACGAAATTCCCAGCAGTGGCTGGGATGTGGGATAACCAGCAATGGCTGGATAGTGTAATGGTCAAGGGCTCTGCCTCTGACACAGGCGACCTGGGTTCAAAACCCGGCTCCGCCAGTTCAGCACTTTTTTGTGGCAGCTAGACAATTCATGTAACTTTTAGCCATGGATGTTCGTATAAAGATGTCACTGGGTGTGCACATGTATACATACGGATTCAGGTGTAAAACGGTAAAAATGGTAAAATATAACAGTATGAGTGTTTTTTAAAAACCATATAAACATGCCAACAGTATATAATAAAAGTATACATGAGATAGAGCATAAGGGGCCGCCAATGATAAAAATGCTAACACAATGTTATTATAAAAATGTGGGTAATGATGATATAAATAAATAATAAAAAATAAATATATATATAAAAAACATAGACGTATAAAAGTAACATATATAAATATTGACATTAATCATAAAAGGGGTCAAGAGTAAGAAAGATATAAAAGAGAGGACCATTAAAAGCATAAAAAAGGTTTGGAGTATAGATGGAGCTATTTACCTATAATTAAACACTTTTTTCATTTGCAGGAAACCATTACGACCAACAAACAGGCACAGCCATGGGTAGCTCATTTGCCCCTTCATATGCAAATCTAGCAATGGGCTACCTAGAATTTCTAAAATTCACTCCTGACAACCCCTTTTCAAACATAATTTTTTACCGCCGCTATATTATTATTATTATTATTATTGATTTATAAAGCGCCAACATATTAGGTGGCGCTGTACTAAGTAAGAAACAATCGTGGGGTACATAATAATACAGACAATGCTATACACCAAAATACAAGATACATAATTAGTGAAAAAATACAAAGAATGATACAAAAGCAAATTATAGAATTGGTAATGACAGAGATAACATTAACATGATTAATAAAATGTATGATGGTTACCAAGACACAAAAGGGGGAGAGAACCCTGCCCTTGCGGGCTTACAATCTAAAGGGAATGGGAGGAAACAAGAGGAGGGGTAGTATGCAAAAAATATATAGAGGCTGTGTGTTTTAGGACACCTAGTAGGAGTGCAATTTGGTCTTGGGACAAAGGGAAGTGGCCTAAGGTAGCGCATATGCCTTTCGGAACAAGTGTGTTTTTAGAGAGCGTTTAAAGGCAACAAAGGTTGGCGAGTGACGGATGTGTTGTGGGAGGGCATTCCAGAGGAGGGGTGAAGCGCGTGCGAAGTCTTGTAAGCGGGAATGTGAGGAGGTGATTCTAGAGGAGGACAACAGAAGATCATGTGCCGATCTGAGATTGCGATTGGGTTTGTATCTGGAGATTAGTGAGGATATGTACCGGGGAGAGAGATTGTGGAGAGCTTTGTAGGTTAGGGTTAGGAGTTTGAACTGAATCCTCTGGTTAATTGGCAGCCAGTGAAGAGCTTGACAGAGAGGAGCAGCAGAGGAAGATCGAGAAGAAAGATGAATGAGACGAGCAGCTGAGTTCAGTACCGACTGGAGCGGGGCCAGTTTGTTAGACGGTAGTCCACAAAGTAGTATGTTGCAGTAGTCCAGACGAGATATTATAAGAGCATGTATTAACATTTTAGTTGTGTCTTGAGTGAGAAAAGGTCGGATGCAAGATATATTTTTGAGTTGGAGATGATAAGAGCTGGTTAGAGAGTGAACATGAGGAATAAAAGAGAGAGATGAGTCTAATCTCACCCCCAAGCACCGAGCTTTGGGAATTGAAGTTATGGGAGTGTTATTAACATTTATTGTTACTTCAGGCAGGGAGGTGGACAGAGACGGTCGAAAAATTATTAGTTCAGTTTTACTCATATTAAGTTTTAGGAAGCGAGAGGACATGAAGGAGGATATAGCAGACAAGCAGTCAGGAACACGTTTAAGGAGGGAGTTAAGATCTGGGGCAGAGAGGTACAGTTGTGTATCGTCTGCATAGAGGTGGTATTGAAACCCGAATGAGTTGATTAAATCACCAAGACCGTGCATGTAGATGGAAAAGAGGAGAGGACCAAGGACAGAGCCTTGGGGAACCCCGACAGACAAAGCATGAGGAGAAGAGATTTGATCTGAGTAGGAGACTGTGAAGGACCTTCCAGAGAGGTAGGAAGATAACCATGTGAGAGTGAGGCCCTTTATTCCTACATTTGAAAGTATTTGTAGGATTAAGGTGTGGTCGACAGTATCAAATGCTGATGACAGGTCAAGAAGGATGAGTATGGAAAATTATATCGACGACCTAATCTTTATCTGGCAAGGTGACCCCACACGCACTAATTTATTTTTAGAATTCCTTAACACCAACCCTGCCGGACTCCAATTTACCTGTCAATATAACCATAATTCCATAGAATATTTAGATCTCCTACTGTTCACTGATTCCATCCACATCAAAACCAAAACCCACTTTAAAAAGGTAGATGCTAACAATTACATCCACTTTGACAGTCATCATCACCGCCCATGGACAACCAACACACCCTACAGCCAATACAGACGCATTCACCGTAACTGCACAGACATTAAGAACTTCCATGACCAATCCAGAATACTTACAGGCAAATTCACTGACCGTAACTATCCACGCAAACTCCTGAAAGATGCCAAACACAGGGCCATGAATACCCGTCAACCAGCCCAGACCCAACCCACACAATCAGCCAACCCCTCTGCCCTTTTTCCAAGGTTTATCACCAAATTCAGTATGCAACATAGTGCTATCAGAACCATCCTTAAGTCAAGGTGGGAAATCCTACAGCAGGATCCTTATCTACTCAACACATTACCAAAAAATCCAACACTTACCTTTCGGAGGGCTCCCAACCTCCGGAACCTATTAGCCCCCAGCAGACTGAAAATGATCCAACCCAGTGAACCAAGCCACCACACCAACTCACTACTCCTAGGATCACGGGCTTGTCAAAAGTCCCACTGCCAGGCCTGTTCCTTTATAACCCAAACAGATTCCTTTCAATCATTTACCACCAATACTCATTACACAATCAAACAAAACATCACCTGTGAAACCAAAAATGTAATATACCTAATATCATGCCCCTGCAAACTGCAATATGTCGGACGGACCACCCAGACCACCAGAATTGGGCAACACAAAAGGAACATCATTAATAATTATGCACTCCACACTGTTTCCTGGCACTTTGGCACCCATCCCCAAAACAACCCACACCTATTCACTATCACTCTGATTGAATCTCTACCCCCCAACACCACTAACGTTATTGAGACTTTGCGGCATAGGGAGACGATGTGGATACAGATCCTCAAAAACCGAACACCAACAGGGCTAAATGAGGTCTTAGAAAAAGTATTTTGATCCCACCTCCCAAGTGTTTTTAATTATAGGTAAATAGCTCCATCTATACTCCAAACCTTTTTTATGCTTTTAATGGTCCTCTCTTTTATATCTTTCTTACTCTTGACCCCTTTTATGATTAATGTCAATATTTATATATGTTACTTTTATACGTCTATGTTTTTTTTTTATATATATTTTTTTCTTATTTATTTATTTCATCACTACCCACATTTTTATAACAACATTGTGTTAGCATTTTTATCATTGGCGGCCCCTTATGCTCTATCTCATGTATACTTTTATTATATACTGTTGGCATGTTTATATGGTTTTTAAAAAAAATACTGTTTTATATTTTACCATTTTTACACCTGAATCTATATGTATACATGTGCACACCCAGTGACATCTTTATACGAACATCCATGGCTAAAAGTTACATGAATTGTCTAGCTGCCACAAAAAAGTGCTGAACTGGTGGAGCCGGGTTTTGAACCCGGGTCGCCTGTGTCAGAGGCAGAGCCCTTGACCATTACACTATCCAGCCATTGCTGGTTATCCCACATCCCAGCCACTGCTGGGAATTTCGTAACTATCCCACTGGAGAGATTCACTTCCTGTGCAAAGTTAGTCACACCTCCTGTTACCAAATACTTCCTGTTACCAAACATTTCCTGATTGGACTTCAGTCCTGTCAGTTTAACCTCTCTTCCCATTTAAAGCAAGCCTCACTTCATACTGACACAGAGGCGCTCAAACCTATTGCTTGACCCACGGAGGTAAGTTACCTTATACTTTATGCTTGCAGTTTATATTAATTCCTTTTGTGTCCATATAAAGCTCTATATCCTGTCTGGGAACAGACCGTGGCCTATACCTGGCTCTATCATGTGTCCATATAAAGCTCTATAGGCTGTCTGGGAATAGACCGTGGCCTATACCTGGCACTATCATGTGTCCATATAAAGCTCTATAAGCTGTCTGGGAACAGACCGTGGCCTATACCCGGCTCTATCATGTGTCCATATAAAGCACTATATGCTGTCTGGGAATAGACCGTGGCCTATACCCGGCTCTATCATATGTCCATATAAAGCTCTATAGGCTGTCTGGGAATAGACCGTGGCCTATACCTGGCTCTATCATGTGTCCATATAAAGCTCTATATGCTGTCTGGGAATAGACCGTGGCCTATACCTGGCTCTATCATGTGTCCATATAAAGCTCTATATGCTGCCTGGCAATAGACTGTGGCCTATACCCGGCTCTATCATGTGTCCATATAAAGCACTATATGCTGTCTGGGAATAGACCGTGGCCTATACCTGGCTCTATCATGTGTCCATATAAAGCACTATATGCTGTCTGGGAAAAGACCGTGCCCTATACCTGGCTCTATCATGTGTCCATATAAAGCTCTATATGCTGTCTGGGAATAGACCGTGCCCTATACCTGGCTCTATCATGTGTCCATATAAAGCACTATATGCTGTCTGGGAACAGACCGTGCCCTATACCCGGCTCTATCATGTGTCCATATAAAGCTCTATATGCTGTCTGGGAATAGACCGTGGCCTATACCCAGCTCTATCATGTGTCCATATAAAGCACTATATGCTGTCTGGGAATAGACTGTGGCCTATACCTGGCTCTATCATGTGTCCATATAACGCTCTATATGCTGTCTGGGAATAGACCGTGGCCTATACCTGGCTCTATCATGTGTCCATATAAAGCTCTATATGCTGTCTGGGAACAGACCGTGGCCTATACCCGGCTCTATCATGTGTCCATATAAAGCTCTATATGCTGTCTGGGAATAGACCGTGGCCTATACCCAGCTCTATCATGTGTCCATATAAAGCACTATATGCTGTCTGGGAATAGACTGTGGCCTATACCTGGCTCTATCATGTGTCCATATAAAGCTCTATATGCTGTCTGGGAATAGACCATGGCCTATACCTGGCTCTATCATGTGTCCATATAAAGCACTATATGCTCTATGGGAATAGACCGTGGCCTATACCCAGCTCTATCATGTGTCCATATAAAGCACTATATGCTGTCTGCGAACAGACCGTGGCCTATACCTGGCTCTATCATGTGTCCATAGAAAGCTCTATATGCTGTCTGGGAATAGACCGTGGCCTATACCTGGCTCTATCATGTGTCCATATAAAGCTCTATATGCTGTCTGGGAATAGACCGTGGCCTATACCTGGCTCTACCATGTGTCCATATAAAGCTCTATATGCTGTCTGGGAACAGACCGTGGCCTATACCTGGCTCTACCATGTGTCCATATAAAGCTCTATATGCTGTCTGGGAACAGACCGTGGCCTATGCCTGGCTCTATCATGTGTCCATATAAAGCTCTAGATGCTGTCTGGGAATAGACTGTGGCCTATACCTGGCTCTATCATGTGTCCATATAAAGCTCTATATGCTGTCTGGGAACAGACCGTGGCCTATACCTGGCTCTACCATGTGTCCATATAAAGCTCTATATGCTGTCTGGGAATAGACCTTGGCCTATACCTGGCTCTATCATGTGTCCATATAAAGCTCTATAGGCTGTCTGGGAATAGACCGTGCCCTATACCTGGCTCTATCATGTGTCCATATAAAGCTCTATATGCTGTCTGGGAATAGACCGTGCCCTATACCCAGCTCTATCATGTGTCCATATAAAGCTCTAGATGCTGTCTGGGAATAGACCGTGGCCTATACCTGGCTCTACCATGTGTCCATATAAAGCACTATATGCTCTCTGGGAATAGACCGTGGCCTATACCCGGCTCTATCATGTGTCCATATAAAGCACTATATGCTCTCTGGGAATAGACCGTGGCCTATACCTGGCACTATCATGTGTCCATATAAAGCTCTATATGCTGTCTGGGAACAGACCGTGGCCTATACCCGGCTCTACCATGTGTCCACATAAAGCACTATATGCTGTCTGGGAATAGACTGTGGCCTATACCCGGCTCTATCATGTGTCCATATAAAGCACTATATGCTGTCTGGGAATAGACCGTGGCCTATACCTGGCTCTATCATGTGTCCATATAAAGCACTATATGCTGTCTGGGAACAGACCGTGCCCTATACCTGGCTCTATCATGTGTCCATATAAAGCACTATATGCTGTCTGGGAATAGACCGTGCCCTATACCTGGCTCTATCATGTGTCCATATAAAGCACTATATGCTGTCTGGGAATAGACCATGGCCTATACCTGGCTCTATCATGTGTCCATATAAAGCTCTATATGCTGTCTGGGAATAGACCATGGCCTATACCTGGCTCTATCATGTGTCCATATAAAGCACTATATGCTCTCTGGGAATAGACCGTGGCCTATACCCAGCTCTATCATGTGTCCATATAAAGCACTATATGCTGTCTGCGAACAGACCGTGGCCTATACCTGGCTCTATCATGTGTCCATATAAAGCTCTATATGCTGTCTGGGAACAGACCGTGGCCTATACCTGCCTCTATCATGTGTCCATATAAAGCTCTATATGCTGTCTGGGAACAGACCGTGGCCTATACCTGGCTCTATCATGTGTCCATATAAAGCACTATATGCTGTCTGGGAACAGACCGTGGCCTATACCTGGCTCTATCATGTGTCCATATAAAGCTCTATATGTTGTCTGGGAATAGACCGTGGCCTATACCTGGCTCTATCATGTGTCCATATAAAGCTCTATATGCTGTCTGGGAATAGACCGTGGCCTATACCCGGCTCTATCATGTGTCCATATAAAGCTCTATATGCTGTCTGGGAACAGACCGTGGCCTATACCCGGCTCTATCATGTGTCCATATAAAGCTCTATATGCTGTCTGGGAACAGACCGTGGCCTATACCCGGCTCTATCATGTGTCCATATAAAGCTCTATATGCTGTCTGGGATCAGACCGTGGCCTATACCCGGCTCTATCATGTGTCCATATAAAGCTCTATATGCTGTCTGGGATCAGACCGTGGCCTATACCTGGCTCTATCATGTGTCCATATAAAGCTCTATATGCTGTCTGGGAACAGACCGTGGCCTATACCCGGCTCTATCATGTGTCCATATAAAGCTCTATATGCTGTCTGGGAATAGACTGTGGCCTATACCTGGCTCTATCATGTGTCCATATAAAGTTCTATATGCTGTCTGGGAAAAGACCGTGGCCTATACCTGGCTCTATCATGTGTCCATATAAAGCTCTATATGCTGTCTGGGAATAGACCGTGGCCTATACCTGGCTCTATCATGTGTCCATATAAAGCTCTATATGCTGTCTGGGAACAGACCGTGGCCTATACCCGGCTCTATCATGTGTCCATATAAAGCTCTATATGCTGTCTGGGAACAGACCGTGGCCTATACCCGGCTCTATCATGTGTCCATATAAAGCTCTATATGCTGTCTGGGATCAGACCGTGGCCTATACCTGGCTCTATCATGTGTCCATATAAAGCTCTATATGCTGTCTGGGAACAGACCGTGGCCTATACCTGGCTCTATCATGTGTCCATATAAAGCTCTATATGCTGTCTGGGAACAGACCGTGGCCTATACCTGGCTATATCATGTATCCATATAAAGCTCTATATGCTGTCTGGGAATAGACCGTGGCCTATACCTGGCTCTATCATGTGTCCATATAAAGCTCTATATGCTGTCTGGGAATAGACCGTGGCCTATACCCGGCTCTATCATGTGTCCATATAAAGCTCTATATGCTGTCTGGGAATAGACTGTGGCCTATACCCAGCTCTATCATGTGTCCATATAATGCTCTATATGCTGTCTGGGAATAGACCGTGGCCTATACCTGGCTCTATCATGTGTCCATATAAAGCACTATATGCTGTCTGGGAATAGACTGTGGCCTATACCCAGCTCTATCATGTGTCCATATAATGCTCTATATGCTGTCTGGGAATAGACCGTGGCCTATACCTGGCTCTATCATGTGTCCATATAAAGCACTATATGCTGTCTGGGAATAGACCGTGGCCTATACCTGGCTCTATCATGTGTCCATATAATGCTCTATATGCTGTCTGGGAATAGACCGTGGCCTATACCCGGCTCTATCATGTGTCCATATAAAGCTCTATATGCTGTCTGGGAACAGACTGTGGCCTATACCCGGCTCTATCATGTGTCCATATAAAGCTCTATATGCTGTCTGGGAACAGACCGAGGCCTATAACTGGCTCTATTATGTGTCCATATAAAGCTCTATATGCTGTCTGGGAACAGACCATGGCCTATACCTGGCTCTATCATGTGTCCATATAAAGCACTATATGCTGTCTGGGAACAGACCGTGGCCTATACCCGGCTCTATCATGTGTCCATATAAAGCACTGTATGCTGTCTGGGAACAGACCGTGGCCTATACCTGGCTCTATCATGTGTCCATATAAAGCTCTATATGCTGTCTGGGAATAGACCGTGGCCTATACCCGGCTCTATCATGTGTCCATATAAAGCTCTATATGCTGTCTGGGAATAGACCGTGGCCTATACCCGGCTCTATCATGTGTCCATATAAAGCTCTATATGTTGTCTGGGAACAGACCGTGGCCTATACCTGGCTCTATCATGTGTCCATATAATGCTCTATATGCTGTCTGGGAACAGACCGTGGCCTATACCTGGCTCTACCATGTGTCCATATAAAGCTCTATATGCTGTCTGGGAATAGACCGTGGCCTATACCTGGCTCTATCATGTGTCCATATAAAGCTCTATATGCTGTCTGGGAATAGACCGTGGCCTATACCTGGCTCTATCATGTGTCCATATAAAGCTCTATATGCTGTCTGGGAACAGACCGTGGCCTATACCTGGCTCTATCATGTGTCCATATAAAGCTCTATATATTGTCTGGGAACAGACCGTGGCCTATACCCGGCTCTATCATGTGTCCATATAAAGCTCTATATGTTGTCTGGGAACAGACCGTGGCCTATACCTGGCTCTATCATGTGTCCATATAAAGCTCTATATGCTGTATGGGTACAGACCGTGGCCTATACCCAGCTCTACCATGTGTCCATATAAAGCTCTATATGCTGTCTGGGAACAGACCGTGGCCTATACCTGGCTCTATCATGTGTCCATATAAAGCTCTATATGTTGTCTGGGAACAGACCGTGGCCTATACCCGGCTCTATCATGTGTCCATATAAAGCTCTATATGTTGTCTGGGAACAGACCGTGGCCTATACCTGGCTCTATCATGTGTCCATATAAAGCTCTATATGCTGTATGGGTACAGACCGTGGCCTATACCCAGCTCTATCATGTGTCCATATAAAGCTCTATATGCTGTCTGGGAATAGACCGTGGCCTATACCCGGCTCTACCATGTGTCCATATAAAGCTCTATGCTGTCTGGGAATAGACCGTGGCCTATACCTGGCTCTACCATGTAACTGTTTCACTTTGAGACATACAATATGAACCCTCTAATCTGTGAGCATTAGGCCTTAGCTATTTGATTTCTGACATCTAAGCTTGTTCGCATGGCCCTGTGTTTATATGGGCCGTAAATGTTTTTTTGTAGCAATGCTTTATGTAGCAATTATTTTATGTGTTCTCTACCAATTATCTGCTGCGCCAATTGTTGCAATTCTGTGGGTAGTTATTTTGTGTATATTTTGTTTTTATTCTAGTTCTGCTCCCATTTTTGCCTGAGGAAGCGGGGTCATGCCCGCGAAACGCGTTGCATTTGTGGAGTTGAATAAACAATGTCAACTCTGTTTTATTGAGACTCGAGTGAGTTTTCTGTTTTGTAAGAGGGAGGTGAGTCCACCCTAACATCCCCCTCTGCTTTTAAGCGGTTTTTAAAACGTTTTACTCTACTCTGGTGCCTCTGTATACCAAGTTTTTGCTGATCTTCTAGTCCACCCTGGGTGGAGGGGTGCATCCCCATCTACTATCTACAGAGAGCCACTTCTTAACCTGAGTGGGGTCAGGTCCTAATGCTCCCCACCTGCATTTAAAGTGGTTGCCTATTGGTAACCCGTGTTTGTGAGTGTGTGTATATTATATATTATATATATATATATATATATATATATATATATATATATATATATATATATATATATATATATATATATATATATATATATATATATATACACATACATATATATACACATATATATACACACGTAAAATTGTATTGAACTCTTCATTTTACCTGACAATACTGCACCATATTGGGCTCTCCATTCTCTTCTAGTTTTTAAGCATCTTTTTCACACAGGGCCATGTAGGTTTTGAGTTTTTTTCTCATTAAATAATAAAAACCATCATTTAAAACTGCATTTTGTGTTCAATTATGTTACCTTTGACTAATAGGTAACGGTTTTTGATGAGCAGAAACATTTAAGCGTGACAAACATGCAAAAGAATAAGAAATCAGGAAGGGGGCAAATAGTTTTTCACATCACTGCATATAAGGAACACTCAGCTTTGGACAAAGTCGTTGTTAATCATCACAATGTTATGATACAACAAAAATGTGTTTTCCTCCTTTTTATTACCCATACAGTTTCCATATTTGCTTTTGTGCACAAGTTATATTTTCTGTTTACAAATTACCAAAGTACAGTTTATTTGAAAGCAGCCATTGCATTTTACTGCACAGCTGCTATATTTATATATTATGATGTATCCAGTGATCACTTCTCAGCTCTCTCTCATTCTACAATGTATGCAGCTCTGTTTCAGCAAGCTGCTGTCTGTATACTAATTGTAGCAGACAGAGGAATGTAAACAAAGATAATGTTATCACCTCTTGCTTTCCACTAAAGAACCAAGTGCTGTGTTTACCTGTTTGAATGCTGTTCTGCAGTAAGCATTCCAATGAGTCAGCACCGTCTTCAATAAATAAGCTCTTTTATTGGTATCAAAGCATTATTAAAATCATGAATATCAAGCAACCAGCTGGTTGCTTGATCTTCATGATTTTAATGATGCTTTGATACCAATAAAAGAGCTTATTTATTGAAGACGGTGCTAACTCAAAGGAATGCTTACTGTTGAAGACACCTATAGTGCACAGGTGACTGGAGTGGAGAGCACGTCAAACTTTTTCCTCGGTCCACCATAGGTGCTTGCTACATATTGCTTTGATTTGAATGCTGTTCTGCTACAGAGGACATGCTCAGTTGCATAGCACTTTAATGTCAAAATGGGTACAACTAAAGATTAAAGTGACTTTTAAGGAGGGATGATTGTTGGTACAAGAAAAGATGGTGCTAGCATCTCTGAAACAATGACTGTTTTAGAATTTTCTCACCTAATATCTCCGGTGTCTAGAGAGTGGCAATTGACAAAAAACTTCAAGAGATTATCTTGGACTATTCTGGTCACAAACGGCTGGTGAACGAGAGAGGTGTAAGGCGAGCAGCAAGCATAGTCCGCAGCAACAGAAGAGCAACAACACAACAAATGACAGCTGAATTCATCACAAAGCCTATCCCAATGCACAACAAGAAGGACTTTGCAAAGGATGGGCTTTAGCAGCTGGAGACCATCAAGAGTGCCTTAGGTATCTCAGAAAATAGGAAAAGACGCCTGTTGTGGGCCCTTGTCACTGTGCTCGATCGGTCTCCAACGGTTTGAGGAACATCAATCAGAGTTTAACCTGCTTCCATGTCCAGCTCAGTCCCCTGACCTCAATCCTGCTGAGCATTTGTGGGGCGAAGACAAAAGATCACTTCAAAGCTTGGAAACGTCACCATCCAATCTGACCCAACTTAGCGCTGCCATTATGTCAGCACGGGCCAACATTCCTCAGTAACAGCGTCAGCATCTTGTGGCGTCTATGCCCAGAAGAATATCAGCTGTGATCAGGGATAAAAGGTGGACCAACATATTTCTGGGTGTCGCTAATATTTTCGCCAGTATAGAATACGATACATACAGTAGGTCACCCCTTACATACAGTAAGTCACCATTATCAGCTTATTACTGGCCGATAACAGTAAGTCACCCCCTACTGTGACCAATCTGTGTACAGTAATGTACAGTGACCATTATCAGCTTATTACAGGCCGGTAACACTAAGTCACCCCTACTGTGACCAATCTGTGTACAGTAATGTACAGTGACCATTATCAGCTTATTACAGGCCAGTAACACTAAGTCACCTCCTACTGTGACCAATCTGTGTACAGTAATGTACAGTGACCATTATCAGCTTATTACAGGCCAGGAACACTAAGTCACCCCTACTGTGACCAATCTGTGTACAGTAATGTGCAGTGACCATTATCAGCTTATTACAGGCCGGTAACACTATGTCACCCCTACTGTGACCAATCTGTGTACAGTAATGTACAGTGACCATTATCAGCTTATTACAGGCCGGTAACACTAAGTCACGCCTACTGTGACCAATCTGTGTACAGTAATGTACAGTGACCATTATCAGCTTATTACAGGCTGGTAACACTAAGTGACCACCCTACTGTGACCAATCTGTGTACAGTAATGTACAGTGACCATTATCAGCTTATTACAGGCCAGGAACACTAAGTCACCCCTACTGTGACCAATCTGTGTACAGTAATGTGCAGTGACCATTATCAGCTTATTACAGGCCAGTAACACTAAGTCACCCCTACTGTGACCAATCTGTGTACAGTAATGTACAGTGACCATTATCAGCTTATTACAGGCCGGTAACACTAAGTCACCTCCTACTGTGACCAATCTGTGTACAGTAATGTACAGCGACCATTATCAGCTTATTACAGGCTGGCAACACTAAGTCACCCCTACTGTGACTATTCTGTGTACAGTAATGTACAGTGACCATTATCAGCGGTAGAACCCATTTAAACCACACACGCATGAGACAATTTAGTGGCTGTCACAGTTGGAAAGTCCTCCCCTGATCAGCATTGTATTGCTGCTGTGAGATGTAGCCGGATGCTCCTCCCTCCATCACCCCCTCCCCTCTCCACAGAACAGAGCAGGGAACTCCAATCAGCGTGTCTGTACTGTCATTGTTAGTAAGCTGTCACCAAACACAATCACAATATCTGAGTACAAATAACAGCTCCTAACATGGCCAGTCTGTGAGCAGCAATACAGCCACACCAGCAATATACATACACATTTATTCTATATTACTGCTGATTACTCACCTGTTCTGCGCTCTGTAACATTGTCCTCCTCTTTACTTGTCCTCATCATGCCTCCCTCCTCCATAGACTGCTGATCACTCCTCACATACGTCTCTTCTTCTTCCTCTTTACATGTCCTCATCATGTCACCCTCCTCCATAGACTGCTGATCACTCCTCACATATGTCTCTTCTTCTTCCTCTTTACATGTCCTCATCATGTCACCCTCCTCCATACACTGCTGATCACTCCTCACATATGTCTCTTCTTCTTTACATGTCCTCATCATGTCACCTTCCTCCACAGACTGCTGATCACTCCTCACATATGTCTCTTCTTCTTCCTCTTTACTTGTCCCCAACATGTCACCCTCCTCCGTAGAGTGCTGATCACTCCTCACATACGTCTCTTCTTCTTCCTCTTTAATTTTCACCATCATGACCCCCTTCTCCGTAGACTGCTGATCACTCCTCACATACGTCTCTTCTTCTTCCTCTTTACTTATCCTCATCATGTCTCCCTCCTCCATAGACTGCTGATCACTCCTCACATACGTCTCTTCTTCTTCCTCTTTACTTATCCTCATCATGTCTCCCTCCTCCATAGACTGCTGATCACTCCTCACATACGTCTCTTCTTCTTCCTCTTTAACCACAGCACTTACATGTATCAGTTCTCTACCCTAAGTGCACACAATGAGAGCTAACATAAATTGTGACCACAGATAACAGCACATGCAGGAGGATAATATAAAACAGTTTGGAGACTCTGGTGATCCTCAGTCCCACCTTACCTGGTAATGCTGGGGGGTGGTGTGACCTTCCTGTGGACAATCCTGGGAATAAAGAGGACCTGTACATCTCTCTGGTGGGGTTCTGTTACTGGATACATCTGTAGGAAACACACACACTGACTGAATACATTGTCTCTATGTGATTATCAGATGATGGGGGATCTAGGTGGGCAATCCTGGGAATAAAGAGGACCTGTACATCTCTCTGTTGGGTTTCTGTTACTGGATACATCTGTAGGAAACACACACACACTGACTGAATACATTGGGCCTGATTCACAAAGCGGTGCTAACAGTTAGCACGCTGGTGAAAAGCCCTTTATCATGCCTAAACTCAGTTTAGGCATGATAAGTTTAGGCATGATAAGTTTAGGTGTGATAAGTTTAGGCATGATAAGTTTAGGTGTGATAAGTTTAGGCATGATAAGTTTAAGCACCAACTGCGTTAGCACCGCAGTGCACAGCTGATCAAAAGTTTTGCGCTAGCAAAGTCTGGTGCACTTCGCATAGAGTTTAATGGCGCTGCTTTGCGTGCGGGACTTTGCACGATATCTACACTTATCTAAACTTAGCTTCCCTAAACTTATCACACCTAAACTTATCACGCCTAAACTTATCACGCCTAAACTGGCTTTTCACCAGCGTGGTGCAATGGTTATCACGCCTAAAGTCTTTTAGGCGTGATAACTGAGTTATCACCGCTTTGTGAATCACGCCCATTGTCTCTATGTGATTATCAGATGATGGGGGATCTAGGTGGGCAATCCTGGGAATAAAGAGGACCTGTACATCTCTCTGGTGGGTTTCTGTTACTGGATACATCTGTAGGAAACACACACACACTGACTGAATACATTGTCTCTATGTGATTATCAGATGATGGGGGATCTAGGTGGACAATACCAGAAATAAAGAGGACCTGTACATCTCTCTGGTGGGTTTCTGTTACTGGATACATCCGCAGGAAACACACACACTGACTGAATACATTGTCTCTATGTGTTTATCAGATGATGGGGGATCTAGGTGGACCCCAAGTACTGCTCTCTCCTGTACGAGTAATAAAAGTCTCCTCTTACCCGGTGATGTGAGGGGCGGCTGACTCTCCATCTTGGCGTCCATATAGAGGTCCTGGTGTCCTTCTATAAACTGCCCCTCCTCCATGGAGAAATAGATGAGACAATGAGCCTCCTTATAGGAACCTGACACACAGAATGATACAGTCACCACCATACAAATCACTGGCTGTCACTGGATACTGCCCCATAATTCCTGCTAATGCTCAACTCACCCCGACAGCAGATCAGTGAGGATGTTGTGGGCTTCTCGTGTCTCTCAGATATCATGGGGTGAGGTCAGGATACCGCGATGGTCAGCACACTTCACAGAAGGGAGACTCTGTATGGAGAGACTGAAGGTAAGGTCATGTGACACTCCCAGAATCCTTCTCACCTCTCCAGTCATGTGACACTCCCAGAATCCTCCTCACCTCTCCAGCCATGTGACACTCTCACAATACTACTCACCTCTCCAGCTATGTTACACACCCAGCATCCTCCTCTCCAGTCATGTCTAAGTCTGCAGTGCGTGTCTATTCTCTTTGTGTGACAAACAGGAAGTGCACAGAATGTCCTCTACACTATACACTGTCCCACCCCCACTATGTGCTCCTCCCTCAATCCAATACCTGCCCCCCCCTCCCCCGCCCCAATACCTGTCCTCCCCTCCCCCACTATGTGCTCCTCCCCCACCCCAATACCTGCCCTCCCCTCCCCCACTATGTGCTCCTCCCTCAATCCAATACCTGTCCCCCCTCCCCCACCCCAATACCTGTCCTCCCCTCCCCCACTATGTGCTCCTCCCCCACCCCAATACCTGCCCTCCCCCACCCAATACCTGTCCTCCCCTCCCCCACTGTGTGCTTCTCCCTCCCCCCAATACCTGCCCTCCCCTCCCCCCAATACCTGTCCTCCCCTCCCCCACTATGTGCTCCTACCTCACCCCAATACCTGTCCTCCCCTCCTCCACTATGTGCTCCTCCCTCACCCCAATACCTGCCCTCCCCCACTATGTGCTCCTCCCTCAGCCCAATACCTGACCTCCCCTCTCTCTGGTGGCTGCAGCTCTCAGGCACTGGGTGTGACAGGAGGAAAGCCCTTTACAAATGTTACAGTTATTATTAAAAATTATAGTTACAGGCGGGAAATAATGGAAATAAAATATAAACAAAGTAACCTTTTCTCTCCTCCTCTGCAGCCAGCACGAGCTCTGCTCTCACCACTTCCGGTCTCCTTCCAAATTGACAACAGAGGGCGGTGATTCCCAGTGACGTCACTCCCAAACGTGACCTCCTTTGGGTGATTAGCTACTATCAGTGGATGCAGCACAATATGCTCCACCCACCAACTTCCAGCCTCTCTTTTCACTTCCTCTCTGTGGTTCCGGTTTCTGCGTTCCAGCTGGTGGAGCGGAGCTCGCCATCTTGTGGTCAGTCAGCTAACTGCAGCCTCATTTATTAAAAGACACTCTGTAACAACAAAAACCTCCCCTGGGGGGTACTCACCTTGGGTGGGGGAAGCCTCCGGATCCTAATGAGGCTTCCCACGCCGTCCTCTGTCCCACGGGGGTCTCGCTGCAGCCCTCCGAACAGCCGGCGACAGAGCCGACTGTAGCTTCAATATTTACCTTTGCTGGCTCCAGCGGGGGCGCTGTGGTGACTTTCGGCACGGAAATAGACGGAAATACCCGATCTCCGTCGGGTCCGCTCTACTGCGCAGGCGCCGGAAACTTGCGCCTGCGCAGTAGAGCAGACCCGACGGCGATCGGGTATTTCCGCCTACTTCGGAGCCGACAGCCGTCAGAGCGCCTGCGCAGGAGCCATGAAGGTAAATATTACGTCACCGCTGCACGGAGGGCTACAGCGAGACCGCTGACGGATGGAGGACGGCGTGGGAAGCCTCATTAGGATCCGGAGGCTTCCCCCACCCGAGGTGAGTACCCCCCAGGGGACATTTTGTCATTACAGTTCCTCTTTAATCAAACTGTAGCTATGCTTGGTGTGGTTTGCCTTCTTAAAACAGAAGAAGATTTGCAATAATTCAGCTATAAGTGAACATTTGTGGTTACCCACAATGCACCGCTACTGAATATGCAAATTATCTCTTTTTTCGCAAAGCTAGCAGGCTTACAGGGGCAAAAAGAGACAATTTGCATAATAAGTAGTGGTGAATTGTGGGTAACCACAAATGTTCACTTATAGCTGAATTATTGCAAATCTCCTTCTGTTTTAAGCACCAAGCAATGATTTTTAGTAGGAGGTCTTTCAGTCTCTTTTATCCCCCTATATATTCCTAGTGGTTTGGGTCACCCCGAGCTGCTTGACTGTTCTGTTAAACTGTAGGAAGAGAGAGCAGCCAGGGAGTATCCGGGAAATAGAGGGGTGTGGCCAGGTATGAGGGCGGGGCCAATATCATCTGGGTGTGGTCAGTCAGGTAACTGCAGCCTTATTTATCAATCATAGGAAGGGAGAGCAGCCAGGGAGTATCCGGGAGAGAGGGGTGTGGCTAGGTATGAGGGTGGGGACAATATCATCTGGGCGTGGTCAGTCAGCTAACTGCAGCCTCATTTATCAGTCATAGGAAGAGAGAGCAGCCAGGGAGTATCCGGGAGATAGAGGGGTGTGGCTAGGTATGAGGGTGGGGCCAATATCATCTGGGCGTGGTCAGTCAGGTAACTGCAGCCTCATTTATCAATCATAGGAAGGGAGAGCAGCCAGGGAGTATCCGAGAGAGATTAGGGTGTGGCTAGGTATGAGGGCGGGGACAATATCATCTGGGCAGAAGTTTCATGTACTAGGAATACCTGAGGAAATAACGGGGATTGTGTTTTGGGAGATGCAGGTGGTTTTCCAGGGCATTAAATACAACTGGGTTCACTTTCTAAAGGCAGCTTTCAAAGGGCGAAAAAACAAATTTACCCGAATTCACCAGATTTAAGCCTCACATCAAGGTAACATCATCTTTGTTGTAATTTACTCTATTGCTGAACACTATTGCTGTCTGTCTAAATCATCTCTGCCTACAAGCCACCCCATCGAAAAAACAAACAAACTGATACTCTACCAACCGCTGCTCCATTGCCCTAGTCAAGCCCACCACCAAAGACTCCCCGGCTTCTGCTACACCATTTTCCCCACCTACCACACCAGCACTCCCAGTGCAACAGTATGTATCCCCAGCACATCAGTATGCGTACCCCCCTCATACCTCCTCCTCTCTCCCCTGATCACTCGCCCTATTGGTGCCTCATGTTCTGGTTCCATCTGCTCCTCCCCCTGGTCCCTTGTCCACTTCTCGCCACACATCTTAACCCCAGGCCCACTCCGGTCTCCCAGCCCCCCCACCCCCCCACAACCAAATTCACCCACTTAGCCCCACTCCCTGCTGCACCTCCCACCCTCCCCATACCCACAAACATTCTCGCCCCAATCTCATTTCCATCCACCCCATCCTCAGACAATCTCTTCCTCTATTCTGCGGTCTCTGGAATGCCAGGTCTATCCGCAACAAGCTTACAACCATCCATGACCTCTTCATCTTAAAAACCCTCCCCTTTCTTGCCCTTACTGTGACCTGGCTCACCCCCTCTCAGCGATGGGGAGATATTTTCCGTGATCACTGATTAGCAGTGATTTACAAGCATTTTTTCACTATTTGGCTTCGGTATTAGACGCTGTGATCGATTCTGGATCATGGAAATCAGCCACGGAAATTCGTTGATTACAAATATTCAGAATGCAATCACAGTCGTGATCACATTAAAAATGAATTTGTGATTATCTCCTGCCGACTGTAGCAGTTAATAGCAAAGGCCCCTTACATCCTAGCAACACCACATTTGCAGGATAGGTTAAAAAGATAGTGGGAAACAATATTAAAATATATATACTCATAGACTTACAAGACTTCCGGTCTGCCGGACGTCACCGGGTGAGCCGGTAACCAACGCGCGGATTCCCTAGTGTGGGCCGTGCAGCAATAACAGCACTTCCAGTGCACAGCATCTCACAGGTACAGTTTGAAAGGCCCAACAGGCTTTTACTCCCAAGCATCCCCTTGCGCTAACACAATGAAAACACCCCAGTGTGAAAAGGGCCTCAAAGCTAAGGCAAACTACATGAAAGCAGTACTGTGCAATGCCAGGTCTATAAACAACAAAACAGCCGTTATTCACTACCGAGGCTTCAGATCTAGCCTTAAAGGACAACTGAAGTGAGAGGGATACGGAGGCTGACATATTTATTTCATTTAAGCAATACCAGTTACCTGGCTGCACTGCTGATTCTCTGCACCTAATGCTTTTAGTCATAGCAGCTGCGGTACCAGTCAACTACTCAGTGTTACAAAAGACAAGACCACAAGGGAGGAGGATTAGCTCTGGGCTTCAAATGCAGAATGAACATTAAACCCCTCGCTGTTGCCCCCACCTGCTCTTTTGAATTTCTGGCAGACCAACTCTCAGCTGAGAAACAAACACCGTGCTTGTCTACCGACCCCCTGGTGCTGGCTCAGCCTTTCTCAAGGAAATAGCAGAACTTGTATCTTGCATAACACTGAAACACCCTCTGTGGATAATTCTGGGAGACTTTAACACGTGGGTCAGTGCTTGACAGCAAAGCAGCTCCAGACCCACTCACCTTTTAAGCAATACCAGTTGCCTGGCTGTCCTGCTGATTCTCTGCCTCTAATACATTTAGCCATAGCCCCTGAACAAGCATGCAGCAGATCAGGTGTTTCTGACATTATTACCAGATCTGACAAGATTAGCCGCATGCTTGTTTCTGGTGCGATTCAGACACTACTGCAGCCAAATAGACCAGCAGGATGGCCAGGCAACTTGCATTGCTTAAAAAGAAATAAATATGACAGCCTCCATATACCTCTCACTTCAGTTTTCCTTTAAAGGACACCTGAAGCGAAAATCAACTAATGAAATAAACAATTGTTTCGATCTTCCTTCTCCTAAAATTGACTTTTTAAGATATTCCACAGTTTTATTTTATATTTAAATCTACTTTTTAAGTTTTTTTTTTCGCATTTAATGCTTTTATTGTGAATAAACATGTCAGAATTACAAACCTTTTCAGCAGATCTGGTATACAATGAAAAGAGCACTATAGAATACTGACAATACAAAATACCAGTGATCAAAAATAAGCATCTACTCAGATTGAGCGATGATACAGTAGAAATTTCCATGTCTCCGATAGGGGCAAGAAAAGAGTCTCTTATTAGAAATGGGTCAGTGCTATGGTCAGGTTAGCTTAGTAAGTGAAAAGATATGACCCAGTATGGCTTGTACCCATTCTTATGTATTGTGAGCAGGCCCGGTTTAAGCAACAATGGGGCCCTAGGGCAAAATAAACCTGGGGGGCCCCCCCAACATATACCCCGGAACAAAAATCGGCATTAGGGGACATTTTTTGCAGCTGGTATAGTCAGGGTGTGAAGTCCCAATCGGTCAGAGCTCCACATTCTGGCTATCCCAGCCTGCATGGGGGACAAGGGGTTAAAAATTTTCAGGAGGGGGGACCCCACATAATTTTTTTTTTTTAAATTCCCACACTCTAAACATAAAAAAAAAAATTGGGAAAATAGGAAAAAATGCCAGGGATCTTCATACAGCCATATTGCGGCTGTATAGCAATCCCTGGCCAAAGCGCTGCGGCTGCGTATAGACCCCCTGGAAACCCCGTCAGGAAATTTATTGTGCTTTCGTTTGATGCATGTAAAATTACACTACCGTTAGGTTTGCTACTAAAAGTCACATTTACCGCATTTAAAAGTATACTTTTTTCCTTCGAAACTTTAAAATCGATTTTCTCAAAAACTATAAGGTCTTTTTGAAAAATAGTTTTTTCCTCTTATTCCTAATGATTTCCTTAACATATCCTGCAAATTTAGGGTTTCTAGCATTTAAGGTGGATTTGCTATTAACCATTAAAGTCGGCAGGTTTTTAAATGTGTTTTTTTTTTCCTTTAAAACTTTAAAATCGATTTTCTCAAAAACTATATGGCCGATTTGAAATTTTTTTTTCCTCTTGTAGCCACTGGGGGCCTCTACAAGCTCTGGGGCCCTGGGGCAGCTGCCTCCTTTGCCTTAATGGTAGCGCCGGCCCTGATTGTGAGAAGCAGGAAAGTATTGGTTACATATCTCTACCGCTATCATTTCCTCTTTTGGTCCCAGTTCAAAACCAAGAGACCTGGGATCAACATAGAAGGGGAGTGAAAAGGGGGTAGAAGCAGGAAAAGGAGAAGAAGAAGGGTTAGCAGAAAAAACAAGGGGCGAGAGGACAGAGAAGTTATTTAGGCTTACTTATGTAGACATGAATGTCTTGTATTCAGCTGTGTCTTTGAACATGATCCAGCATGCCCAAGTTTCGACATATTGGTGTACTTGATCTCTAGCAACAGAAGCAATGTCCTCCATCTGTGAAAGGCCCTCAACTCTGGCCAGCCATTGCTTGATTGTAGGGGGCTCAGGTTTTTTCTACAGCACTGGAATAGTTGCTCGTGCAGCAGTCATCAAATGGATCAAGATATTTTTCTTATAGGATTTCACTGGAAGTGTGTTGCAATGCAGCAGCAACACTACAGGTGCCAGAGGAATTTGCTTGGAAGAGATTTTACTGCATAGTTTCTGGTCTTCCCTCCAGAATGGGGCCAATGCTGTGCAACTCCAACATATATGTAACATATCAGCCTTTGGATTTCCACAACGGCAGCAAGAGTCAGAGATTCCCGCAACAAATTTGCTGAGGATAACCAGGGTTTTGTACCAATTGGTTCACATTTTGAAACCTTGTTCCTGAAGACATAAAACATTGGGAAAACCTTTATGCGTTAAAAGCCAGATTGCCTGCCACTGGTCATCAGTCAATGTCTTTCCTAGAGCTTTTTCCCAAGAGTTTTGATAAGTGAGTTTGTCAGTTGAGAGCTTGCCCATGAGCAGTATGTCGTATGTTAGAGATTAGAGATGTAGCGAACGATTCCAGGCGAATTTGGGGGTTCGCGTTTGCCTGCACCAGGCGAACTTTTGCGGAAGTTCGATTCGACCCCATAATGCACTATGAAAGTCAACTTTGACCCTCTGCATCACAGTCAGCAGGCACATTGTAGCCATTAAGGCTACACTAAGCCCTGGAGCCCCCCCCCCCCCTTACATAAGGCAGGCTCCGGCGGCCATTACAGTCACTCGTCTGCCTGCTGCAAATAGACAGACTAGGGAGAGCTGCGCAGACTTGTTCTCCTAGGGACAGATTAGTTAGGTTCTTGGCTGCTTAGCTTGCTCCTGGCTGATTATTATTGCTTTTATAGCATCCCTTAACAGCTCTTTTTAGAGCTAATCCTGTACTTTTTTTTTCTGTGTGTCAAACTGACACTTTTGTTGCATGCACAGCCTTGCTAATTGATAGTGTGTGTGCCACTGCCAGCAGCCCAGCACATTCAGTGACTACCTGTGTGTGTGACAGGGAGCTGCACATTGTACTGCCAGTACTGCATATACCCAGTACCTGTTGTGTTTACTTAACCCACCTCATCACTGCATATACCTAGCTTTGTGTTGAGAGAACCCACCTCACTGCATCTAACTACCTTTACTGTTCAGTGAACCCACTTTCACTGCATCTAACTACCTGTTGTGTTGAGTGAACCCACCTCACTGCATATAACTACTTTTACTGTTCAGTGAACCCACCTCACTGCATCTAACTACCTGTTGTGTTGAGTGAACCCAGCTCACTGCATCTAACTACCTGTTGTGTTCAGTGAACCCATCTCACTGCATATACCTAGCTGTTGTGTTGAGTGAACCCACCTCACTGCACCTAACTACCTGTTGTGTTCAGTGAACCCACCTCACTGTATATACCTAGCTGTTGTGTTGAGTGAACCCAGCTCACTGCATATAACTACCTTTACTGTTCAGTGAACCCACCTCACTGCATATAACTACCTGTTGTGTTGAGTGAACCCAGCCCACTGCATATAACTACCTTTACTGTTGAGTGAACCCAGCTCACTGCATCTAACTACCTGTTGTGTTGAGTGAACCCACCTCACTGCATATACCTACCTGTTGTGTTGAGTAAACCCACCTCACTGCATATAACTACTAGAGATGTAGCGAACGGTTCCCGAACCGTTCGCCGGCGAACATCTCTGAATGCATGGGGCTTTTACTACTTCCGGGTCGCTCTGACCCGGAGTAGTACGCCTGCGCTGCCCGGCGAAGCGCGTCCTAGATCGCACTCCTGTTGCCGGGCACTCTCTGCGCATGTGCGTGACGTCATGAAAGACGTCACGCACATGCGCAGAGAGTACCCGGCAACAGGAGCGCGATCTAGGACGCGCTTCGCCGGGCAGCGCAGGCGTACTACTCCGGGTCAGTGCGACCCGGAAGTAGTAAACGCCCCAGAGATGTTCGCCGAGCGAACAGTTCGCAACATCTCTAATAACTACCTTTACTGTTGAGTGAACCCAGCTCACTACATCTAACTACCGGTTGTGTTCAGTGAACCCACCTCACTGCATATACCTAGCTGTTTTGTTGAGTGAACCCACCTCACTGCATATAACTACCTTTACTGTTCAGTGAACCCACCTCACTGCATATAACTACCTGTTGTGTTGAGTGAACCCAGCTCACTGCATATACCTAGCATCCCCCCCGAGATGGACAAAATGGACAAACCAGGTAGAGGCAGACCCAGAGGAAGGCCACCAGGCACCAGCAGGTCTGTGCGAGGTGGTGTTGCTGTGATTTCGTGCTGACCTGGCCCAAAGTGCAGTGCTCAGAAGAAGGCATGTGCCATCACTTCCCAAAATTGTGAGGACGTGCTTGAGTATTTAACACAGAACACCTCATCTCCCGCAGCCACCAGCGCTACAACAAGCACCACATCCGCTGCATTTGACACTTTGCAGGAGTTATTTGGTGGTGGTGAAATCACTGATTCCCAGCCACTACTGCAACAACAAGAAGAAGGCACAGGTACACCACCTCATACGTCTGAGTTAGGTGGCGATAGTATGGGCGTAACGTTTGAGGAGGGGGATGATGAACCACCTGAAGTTGGTGCAGTTGAGGAGGTGTCTGAGGAAAGCGAAGCTGGGCAGGAGGATTATGATGACAATTATACGGATGCCACGTATGTTCCCAGTAGAGGAGATGACCAGGGGGACAGTTCAGAGGGGGAGTCAGAGAGGAGTAGGAGAAGACGACTCCATGATAGAAGCAGAGGGAGCTCATCCTCAGAAACAGCTGGGGGCAGTGTTCGGCACGCCATGTATCACCAGCTGTGGACACCCAGCCAACATGCCCTTCAACGTCAGCTGCTGATGCCACCCTAGCGCCATCACCCCAGGGGGGTTCAGCGGTTTGGAAATTTTTTAACATGTGGGTCTCAGATCGAAGAAAAGCCACCTGTTCTCTCTGCCAGCAAAAATTGAGCCGTGGAAAGTCTAACTCTCACGTAGGGACAAGTGCCTTATGAAGGCACCTGGAGAGAAGGCACAAATAGCTATGGCAAAAACACCTGAGGAAAAGCAGCACCCAAAAGACAAGCCACCCTCCTTCTCCTCTTACTCCTTCAGGTGCATCGTCTGCATCCGCTTTCTCCCTTGCACCTTCACAGCCACCCTCCTCCACACCGCCTCTTCCCTTGAGCGGTTCCTTCTCCTCTGCCCACAGCAGTACCCAGCTGTCCGTGAAGGAAGTATTTGAGTGTAAGAAGCAAATGTCTGCCAGTCACCCTCTTGCCCGGCGTCTGACAGCTGGCGTGGCGGAACTATTAGCTCGTCAGCTATTACCATACAAGCTGGTGGAGTCGGAGGCTTTCCGTAAGTTTGTGGCCATTGGTACACCGCAGTGGAAGATACCAGGCCGCAATTATTTTTCACAAAAGGCCATACCCAAACTGTACCATGCAGTTGAGAGGCAAGTGGTGTCATCTCTGGCGAAGAGCGTTGGGTCAAGGGTCCACCTGACCACGGATGCCTGGTCTGCCATGCACGGGCAGGGCCACTACATTACATACACAGCCCATTGGGTCAACCTGGTGACCGATGGCAGCAAGCAGGGAGTACGTGGCTGCGCAGCGGACCGACTTGTCACACCTCCACGGCTTGCAGGCAGGCCTCCAGCTACCTCCGCTCCGCCTGCTACCGCCTCTTCGCTGTCGTCATCCACCTCCACCTCCTCCTTGGCTGAGTGGCAGTTCTCCTCTCCAGCTACACAGCCCCAGCACCCCAGGGCCTATGCTGCATGCCAGGTATGACGGTGTCACGCCATCTTAGACATGTCTTACCTCAAAGTGGAGAGTCACACTGGAGCAGCTCTCCTGGTGGATCAGTGGCCTACCCCGCACTAGCTGGAGATCGGCAACTTGGTGTGTGACAACGGCAGCAATCTCATTTCCGTGTTGAATTTGGGAAAGCTGACACATGTACCCTGCATGGCACATATGCTGAATCTGGTCATGCAAAGATTTGTGTCCAAGTACCCAGGTTTAGAGGACATCCTGAAGCAGGCCAGGAAGTTGTGTGGGCATATCAGGTGCTCTTACACGGCCATGGCACGCTTTGCGGACATTCAGCGTAGAAACAACTTGCCGGTGAGACGCTTGATTTGCGATAGCCCGACTCGCTGGAATTCCACCCTGCTGATGTTCTCTCGCCTGCTAGACCAGGAGAAAGCCGTCACCCAGTACCTGTATCATTACAGTACAAGGACACCATCTGGGAAGATGGGGATGTTGTGGCCGAACAACTGGACAGTGATGCAAAATGCATGCAGGGTCATGGAGCCCTTTGAGGAGGTGACCAAACTGGTGAGTTGCGCTGAGGGCACCATCAGCGACTTGATCCCCTACGCCTACTTCCTGGAGCGTGCCGTGCGTAGAGTGGTGGATACAGCTGTGGAGGAGCGTGAACGAGAACAGTTACGGCAACAGGAGTCGTGGGAGCAATTTGCATCTGAACCCGATGTTTCCACAACACCTGCGGCAGCACAGAGGGGGGAGGAGGAGGAAGAAGAGGAGTCGTGTGGGGAAGGAGAGGAGTCAGACTCTGATGATGATGAAGGTGTTTCTGTGGAGGAGGAAGAGGCGGCGGAAGAACAACAACCGCGGCAGCCGTCACAGGGGGCTTCTGCTGCTCCACGTTTCCGTGGTATTGTTTGTGGCTGGGGGGAGGAAGAGGAGTTCCGTCCTGTCACGGAGGAAGAGCAAGAGGAGATGCATCCAGCTTTCATGTTGTCCAGCCTGTTGAGGGACCACCGTATCAAAAAACTCAAGGCGAATGACCTGTACTGGGTGGCTACGCTACTAGACCTTCGGTACAGGCAAAAAGTGGCGGACCTGTTACCAACTCAACAGAAGGCGGAAAGAATGCAGCACTTGCAGAACAAGCTGTCGATAATGCTTTACAATGCGTTTAAGGGTGATGTGGCTGCACAACGCAATCAAGGTACCACTGGCAGTATCCCTCCTCCTCCCAAGTCCACGCAGGCAAGGACAGGACGCTCCAGCGATCTCAGGGTGATGTCGGACATGCGGACATTCTTTAGTCCAACTACTCGCCATAGTCCTTCCGGATCCACCCTACACCAACACCTGGACCGGCAGGTAGCCGACTACCTGGCCTTGAGTGTGGATGTAGACACTGCGAGCAGCGACGATGAACCCTTGGACTACTGGTTGCACAGGCTTGACCTGTGGCCAGAGCTGTCCCAATTTGCCATACAACTTCTCTCTTGCCCTGCCGCAAGCGTCCTGTCAGAAAGGACCTTCAGTGCAGCTGGAGGCATTGTCACTGAGAAGAGAAGTCGCCTAAGTCACGACAGTGTTCAGTACCTAACCTTTATCAAAATGAATGAGGCATGGATCACGGAGGGCTACTGCACGACCGAAGACTAAGTCAGTCCCCACACACAGCATCTCTGCCTGCAGGCCACTTGCCTTCTCTGCCACCATCAACAGAGTCCAGGACTCTAGGCGGATTCCTGAATTTTTAAGGCCGCTGCTAGCAGCGACTTTTTCTGGTGCGTGTACATGCCTGCCTATTTTTTCTGGCTGCACTGCGGGCGGCTGCAACAAAAAAACAAAAGGCATGTACATGTGCCCATCCCCCTTCGTGATCATTACCTTGCCACGGTGAAGGGGCTTGCGTATCACAATGAAGCAATGACCACCGGCTATTTGAGTGTCTCGGGTGGGGGTGGCACACAAAAGATAATAAGGTCGTTGCTTTATTGTGGTCAGACCAAATTTGATCAGCTGGACAGTCACTGTTGTTCTATCACTTAGTTACCACAGCCCGGCGACCATATGGGCTTGAAAACCGCCACTGCCTACACTCTCGCCACAGTGCGCACCAGTCCAGCACGGCCGTCACTACACAAACAGCTGTTTGCGCTGCGTTACACAGTGAGTTTGGTGTGTCAGTGTGAAGCAGTACTCTAATTACACTCCCTGATTGATGTATACACATGCAAGATGTTTGAAAGCACGTTAGGCCTGCAATTTAGCATTCAATGTCATTTCTGCCCTTAAAACGCTGCTTTGCGTCACATCCAGATTTTTCCCTGGGACTTTTGGCGTGTATCCCACTCCGCCATGCCCCCCTCCAGGTGTTAGACCCCTTGAAACATCTTTTCCATCACTTTTGTGGCCAGCATAATTTTTTCTATTTTTCAAAGTTCGCCTCCCCATTGAAGTCTATTGTGGTTTACGAACTTTTACGCGAACCGAACCTTCCGCGGAAGTTCGCGAACGGGGTTCGCGAACCGAAAATCTGAGGTTTGGCCCATCTCTACTGTAGAGCCCACGCAGCACCGATCATTAGAAATTGGCCTGGTCCCTAAGTGGTTAAATATAACCACTATTTTTCATCTGCTTTTCACCCCATAGCTCCCTTACGCATTAAACGCCCTGCACTACATCACACTCTCTGCTTCGATAACTCTGTAAAAGAATGAAACAAAGAGCTGACTGTAATGACAGGGGCACAAACATCAGTCCCCTGAAGACAAACATTCGCTAATTGCTCACCTGAAAAAGAATAAACACTGATCAACAAGAAAAGGCCCTTATTCCTGTCTCAGGATATTGCAAATGCAGCTGTGAGAGCTGCCCAGCTTTTCCGCACAGTTGACAATCTCTCCAGCCCATCTGGCCGGAAAACCAGCATCAGACCCTCACAGAACCTTAGAGAGAAACTTGCCCACTTCTTCTCAAAGTCTCCTCCATAAGATCTGAAGTCACAGCACCGTAAACCCATGCAGAGCCATATAACGGATGAAACAATAGCCTACCACTGTGGTCTGATTTCAAGGCAATCACTGAAGAAGGTATCTTAGATATCCTCTCAAACCTTCGCCTGACTACCTGCGATCTGGCCCCTGGCCCCACTAAGTTCATGTTGAAATGCCCTGAACTATTTACACTGGCATTCCACGAAATAGTCAACAATCCTCTATAATAACACCCTACTGTCTCTGTGTGTGTCCCACATGCACTCTGCGCATGTGCAGGGATGCAAAGACATTGAGGGAGAGTGACGCACGGCGAGCGATGATGGGCAAAGGTGCGGACGGGCCGGTGGGCGTGCGTGTGCAGGTGGGCGGGCGCGATGTGCACGAGCATGGCAGAAATGTGCGGGCGCATGCGCAGTGACAGACCTAGCCCATTTTTAAACGGGTTTAGGTCCACTAGTTCCTTATAAGATGGGAGGTTTCCCACCTGTCTGAAAGAAGCAATCGTCAGGCTGCTACTCAAGAAACCATACTTATACCCAGATGCTCTAAACAGCTACAGTCTCTAACCTCCCCTTTCTGGGGAAAGTTATTGAAACGGCTGTCTACCTCCAACTTTAATCCAGGCTCTCCAGAAACAGCATCCTTGCCAGTGTTGCTCGGATACCTCATTATCCTATTCGAGTTTGGTCGAATTCGGATAGTAAACTATTCGAATTCACTCGAAGTTCGATATTCGAGTTAATCGAATATCCGATTCGACCTCGGATATCCGACGTCACTATCCAAGTCTGTATTCGAGTAAAATATTAGAGATGGCCTTAAATAGCTTGTAAAACTTGTATTGGAGGTCAATGATGCATGAAACCACCTTTTTTATGAAGAAAAACATCAAGTGATTATGTGGTGATGTAGTAGTTATAAAAAAAAGTCCTCCTCCTCATCCTCATCCTCCTCCTCATCCTCCTCATCCTCATCCTCACCCTCCTCCTCCTTCTCATCCTCCTCCTCATCCTCATCCTCATCCTCATCCTCCTTTTTGTAATATTAGTTATATTTGTGTTGATGGCATAATAGGTAGGTAGTGGCACATTGCAAGCCACAGCGCCTTTTTCTGTGTACCCTGGCGGTGGTAAAACACAGACATCAGCAGGAGGAGGAAGTAGTTGCAAGTTGTAGTGCGGTAATAGCTGCCGGTAGGAGAGTGGGTGGGCAGGTGGCAGCAGAAAATAGTTCTTCTTCTGTTCTCCCTGGCAGTGGTAGCAGCACACAGACAGCAGAAGCTCAATGCAGCTACAGGAGGAGGAGTAGTGTGTTTCAGGCAGTGTGATTTGACTGACATAATAGGCCCTGGTTCCTAGCGGTGGTTCCAGGGCCGTAAATACACAGCATGAGGTTCCAGACAGCGGTCATGAAGCCCACATTGTGTCCAATACACAATTGGGACAGCACAGTTTTCAACCCGGACACCTCTAAAATAATTACAATTTTTTTTTTCAAATTAATGCAGGCAGCTATTTTTGAGCGTAATAGCTGGTGGCGCATGGGCAGCAGCACCTTGTAATGTGCGGACAGCGCAGACGTGCACTGCGCACACAAAGACCCTAGCTGACGCTGACTGACGGTGTCCCTATACACAGACTACAGTACAGTACAAAATTCAGGGAATACACAATACAAGTAATATAAACAATAGGACGGGTGTAGCACTAACGAGAGGGTGCAGACAGGGCAGGCGTGCACTGCGCACACAAAGACCCTAGCTGACGCTGACTGACGGTGTCCCTATACACAGACTACAGTACAGTACAAAATTCAGGGAATACACAATAGAAGTAAAATAAACAATAGGACGGGTGTAGCACTAACGAGAGGGTGCGGACAGCGCAGACGTGCACTGCGCACACAAAGACCCTAGCTGACGCTGACTGACGGTGTCCCTATACACAGACTACAGTACAGTACAAAATTCAGGGAATACACAATAGAAGTAAAATAAACAATAGGACGGGTGTAGCACTAACGAGAGGGTGCGGACAGCGCAGACGTGCACTGCGCACACAAAGACCCTAGCTGACGCTGACTGACGGTCCCTATACACAGACTAGAGTACACTACTGTACTAACTAAACAATAGAAGAATCTAGCTAAATAATAGAACAGGTGTGACTAGATTACAGAGAGCAGATACAGGACAGGTATAGCAGTAAAGCTGGGCCTTGCTAACTACAAAATAATAGTACAAATCTATCTACCACAGAAGTAGTAGTACAGTAGAGTAGGACAGGTGAGAGCACAGGTAACTAGAGACTAGAGCACAGAGCAGGGCAGGCTGCCTGGTGTACCCCAGGGCAGGATACTGTTCCCTTTGCTATTCACCATATACATAATCCCATTTTGAAAAATTGTCCAAAAACATGGCCTGACATATCATTGCTATTCTGATGACACACAGTTATATTTATTGTACAAACCCTACCCCACAAGGAGTGGATGAATAATAACTGGCTAAAACTAAATGCTGAAAAAATTGAGGTTCTTGTTATCGGAGGTCGGAAGGATAGGGAGCTCAGACCTGAAAAACTCAGACTGTGGGCAGCACCACTAAGGATAGGAAGCTCAGACCTGAACAGCTCAGACTGTGTGCAGCACCACTAAGGATAGGAAGCTCAGACCTGACCAGCTCAGACTGTGTGCAGCACCACTAAGGATCGGAAGCTCAGACCTGACCAGCTCAGACTGTGTGCAGCACCACTAAGGATAGGAAGCTCAGACCTGAACAGCTCAGACTGTGTGCAGCACCACTAAGGATAGGGAGCTCAGACCTGAACAGCTCAGACTGTGTGTGCAGCACCACTAAGGATAGGAAGCTCAGACCTGAACAGCTCAGACTGTGTGCAGCACCACTAAGGATATGAAGCCCAGACCTGAACAGCTCAGACTGTGTGCAGCACCACTAAGGATAGGAATCTCTGACCTGAACAGATCAGACTGTGTGCAGCACCACTAAGGATAGGAAGCTCAGACCTGAACAGCTCAGACTGTGTGCAGCACCACTAAGGATAGGAAGCTCAGACCTGAACGGCTCAGACTGTGTGCAGCACCACTAAGGATAGGAAGCTCAGACCTGAACAGCTCAGACTGTGTGCAGCACCACTAAGGATAGGAAGCTCAGACCTGAACAGCTCAGACTGTGTGCAGCACCACTAAGGATAGGAAGCTCAGACCTGAACAGCTCAGACTGTGTGCAGCACCACTAAAGATAGGAAGCTCAGACCTGTACAGCTCAGACTGTGTGCAGCACCACTAAGGATAGGAAGATCAGACCTGAACAACTCAGACTGTGTGCATCACCACTAAGGATAGGGAGCTCAGACCTGAACAGCTCAGACTGTGTGCAGCACCACTAAGGATAGGAAGCTCAGACCTGAACAGCTCAGACTGTGTGCAGCACCACTAAGGATAGGGAGCTCAGACCTGACCAGCTCAGACTGTGCGCAGCGCCACTAAGGATAGGAAGCTCAGACCTGAACAGCTCAGGCTGTGTGCAGCACCACTAAGGATAGGAATCTCTGACCTGAACAGATCAGACTGTGTGCAGCACCACTAAGGATAGGGAGCTCAGACCTGACCAGCTCAGACTGTGCGCAGCGCCACTAAGGATAGGAAGCTCAGACCTGAACAGCTCAGACTGTGTGCAGCACCACTAAGGATAGGAAGCTCAGACCTGAACAGCTCAGACTTTGTGCAGTACCACTAAGGATAGGAAGCTCAGACCTGTACAGCTCAGACTGTGTGCAGCACCACTAAGGATAGGAAGATCAGACCTGAACAACTCAGACTGTGTGCAGCACCACTAAGGATAGGGAGCTCAGACCTGAACAGCTCAGACTGTGTGTGCAGCACCACTAAGGATAGGAAGCTCAGACCTGAACAGCTCAGACTCTGTGCAGCACCACTAAGGATATGAAGCTCAGACCTGAACGGCTCAGACTGTGTGCAGCACCAGTAAGGATAGGAAGCTCAGACCTGAACAGCTCAGACTGTGTGCAGCACCACTAAGGATAGGAAGCTCAGACCTGAACAGCTCAGACTGTGGGCAGCACCACTAAGGATAGGGAGCTCAGACCTGTACAGCTCAGACTGTGTGCAGCACCACTAAGGATAGGGAGCTCAGACCTGAACAGCTCAGACTGTGTGCAGCACCTCTAAGGATAGGGAGCTCAGACGTGACCAGCTCAGACTGTGTGCAGCACCACTATGGATAGGAAGCTCAGACCTGAACAGCTCAGACTGTGTGCAGCATCACTAAGGATAGGAAGCTCAGACCTGAACAGCTCAGACTGTGTGCAGCACCACTAAGGATAGGAAGCTCTGACCTGAACAGCTCAGACTGTGTGCAGCACCACTAAGGATAGGAAGCTCAGACCTGAACAGCTCAGACTGTGTGCTATCCTTAGTGCTGCTGCACACAGTCTGAGCTGTACAGGTCTGAGCTTCCTATCCTTAGTGGTGCTACACACAGTCTGAGCTGTTCAGGTCTGAGCTCCCTATCGTTAGTGGTGCTGCACACAGTCTGAGCTGGTCAGGTCTGAGCTTCCTATCCTTAGTGGTGCTGCACACAGTCTGAGCTGTTCAAGTCTGAGCTTCCTATCCTTAGTGGTGCTGCACACAGTCTGAGCTGTTCAGGTCTGAGCTTCCTATCCTTAGTGGTGCTGCACACACAGTCTGAGCTGTTCAGGTCTGATCTTCCTATCCTTAGTGGTGCTGCACACAGTCTGAGCTGTTCAGGTCTGACCTTCCTATCCTTAGTGGTGCTGCACACAGTCTGAGCTGTTCAGGTCTGAGCCTCCTATCCTTACTGGTGCTGCACACAGTCTGAGCTGTTCAGGTCTGAGCTTCCTATCCTTAGTGGTGCTGCACACACAGTCTGAGCTGTTCAGGTCTGATCTTCCTATCCTTAGTGGTGCTGCACACAGTCTGAGCTGTTCAGGTCTGACCTTCCTATCCTTAGTGGTGCTGCACACAGTCTGAGCTGTTCAGGTCTGAGCTTCCTATCCTTACTGGTGCTGCACACAGTCTGAGCCGTTCAGGTCTGAGCTTCCTATCCTTAGTGGTGCTGCACACACAGTCTGAGCTGTTCAGGTCTGATCTTCCTATCCTTAGTGGTGCTGCACACAGTCTGAGCTGTTCAGGTCTGACCTTCCTATCCTTAGTGGTGCTGCACACAGTCTGAGCTGTTCAGGTCTGAGCCTCCTATCCTTAGTGGTGCTGCACACAGTCTGAGCTGTTCAGGTCTGAGCTTCCTATCCTTACTGGTGCTGCACACAGTCTGAGCCGTTCAGGTCTGAGCTTCCTATCCTTAGTGGTGCTGCACACAGTCTGAGCTGTTCAGGTCTGAGCTTCCTATCCTTAGTGGTGCTGCACACAGTCTGAGACGTTCAGGTCTGAGCTTCCTATCCTTAGTGGTGCTGCACACAGTGTGAGCTGTTCAGGTCTGACCTTCCTATCCTTAGTGGTGCTGCACACAGTCTGAGGATTCCTAAGGATAGGAAGCTCAGACCTGAACAGCTCAGACTGTGTGCAGCACCACTAAGGATAGGAAGCTCAGACCTGAACAGCTCAGACTGTGTGCAGCACCACTAAGGATAGGAAGATCAGACCTGAACAGCTCAGACTGTGTGCAGCACCACTAAGGATAGGAATCTCTGACCTGAACAGATCAGACTGTGTGCAGCACCACTAAGGATAGGAAGCTCAGACCTGAACAGCTCAGACTGTGGGCAGCACCACTAAGGATAGGGAGCTCAGACCTGACCAGCTCAGACTGTGTGCAGCACCACTAAGGATAGGAAGCTCAGACCTGAACAGCTCAGACTGTGTGCAGTACCACTAAGGATAGGAAGCTCAGACCTGAACAGCTCAGACTGTGTGCAGCACAACTAAGGATAGGAAGCTCAGACCTGACCAGCTCAGACTGTGTGTGCAGCACCACTAAGGATAGGAAGCTCAGACCTAAACAGCTCATACAGTGTGTGCAGCAACACTAAGGATAGGAAGCTCAGACCTGAACAGCTCAGACTGTGTGCTGCACCACTAAGGATAGGAAGCTCAGACCTGAACAGCTCAGACTGTGTGCAGCACCACTAAGGATAGGAAGCTCAGCCCTGACCAGCTCAGACTGTGCGCAGCACCACTGAGGATAGGAAGCTCAGACCTGAACAGCTCAGACTGTGTGCAGCGCCACTAAGGATAGGAGGCTCAGACCTGAACAGCTCAGACTGTGTGCAGCACCACTAAGGATAGGAAGCTCAGACCTGAACAGCTCAGACTGTGTGCAGCACCACTAAGGATAGGAAGCTCAGACCTGAACAGCTCAGACTGTGTGCAGCATCACTAAGGATAGGGAGCTCAGACCTGATCAGCTCAGACTGTGTGTGCAGCACCACTAAGGATAGGAAGCTCAGACCTGAACAGCTCAGACTGTGTGCAGCACCACTAAGGATAGGAAGCTCAGATCTGAACAGCTCAGACTGTGTGCAGCACCACTAAGGATAGGAAGATCAGACCTGAACAGCTCAGACTGTGTGCAGCACCACTAAGGATAGGAAGCTCAGACCTGAACAGCTCAGACTGTGTGCAGCACCACTAAGGATAGGAAGCTCAGACCTGAACGGCTCAGACTGTGTGCAGCACCACTAAGGATAGGAGGCTTAGACCTGAACAGCTCAGACTGTGTGTGCAGCACCACTAAGGATAGGAAGCTCAGACCTGAGCAGCTCAGACTGTGTGCAGCACCACTAAGGATAGGAAGCTCAGACCTGAACAGCTCAGACTGTGTGTGCAGCACCACTAAGGATAGGAAGCTCAGACCTGAACAGCTCAGACTGTGTGTGCAGCACCACTAAGGATAGAAAGCTCAGACCTGAACAGCTCAGACTGTGTGTGCAGCACCACTAAGGATAGGAAGCTCCGACCTGAACATCTCAGACTGTGTGCAGCACCACTAAGGATAGAAAGCTCAGACCTGAACAGCTCAGACTGTGTGCAGCACCACTAAGGATAGGGAGCTCAGACCTGAACAGCTCAGACTGTGTGCAGCACCACTAAGGATAGGAAGCTCATTTTTACTTCGCAAGCAGTCCTTTTTTCTAGACAGGTGCTCCTTTTTCCTGATAGTCTCAGACGAATACCCTCTAAATTTAGTGAGACCAAAATGTCAAAAAAGTGGTATTCCGCTGAAGAGGCCTACAGGTTTTTGGCCCTGTCAGATGAGAGCAATGGGGATGCCTCATCCGCAGAATCCAGTGGGTCAGAATATAACCCTAGACAAGTGGAGAAATAGTTGGCACTGCAGTATTAGATAGCCGGTGACACACGGGGTGGGCAGAGTAAACACAGCTCACTCACTTGGATGTATTCCGCGTGCTCTGGTCCTGGGGTAGATGCATAAATGTGACAGAAGAGGAGAGGGATCGGCACTGCAGAGATACGTTTCTATCCAAAAATGTGAGGCGCAATTCAATACAATATGTATGCATCAGGTATACATCTGAAAACATACCAGTGCTGAGAGATGTGGTAGGTGTGGTGGGTGCTGGGCACTGATCGCCTGAGGCAGTGGCTCTCTGACCGTTAGCTCTGACGAAGAGGTTGGGGTTCTGCTATGGTCAGGTGTACCTGACCCCATGTCAGTGGACCGCAGGTGGCGCAGGATCAGCCTCAAGGGCAGCAGAGTGGTGCTAGTGCTGATCTGGGTTTTCATGGTGAGGCATACACCAGCAGCACAGCACATCCTGGACCTTGCACCAGCACTGCCGTATACACTGGTGAAGTGGTGACCACCAGCAGCACAGCACATCCTGGACCTTGCACCAGCACTGCCGTATACCCTGGTGAAGTGGTGACCACCAGCAGCACAGCACATCCTGGACCTTGTACCAGCACTGCCATATACCCTGGTGAAGTGGTGACCACCAGCACTGCCGTATACCCTGGTGAAGTGGTGACCACCAGCAGCACAGCACATCCTGGACCTTGCACCAGCACTGCCGTATACCCTGGTGAAGTGGTGACCACCAGCAGCACAGCACATCCTGGACCTTGCACCAGCAATGCCGTATACCCTGGTGAAGTGGCGAGCACCAGCACTGCCGTATACCCTGGTGAAGTGGCGAGCACCAGCACTGCCGTATACCCTGGTGAAGTGGTGAGCACCAGCACTGCCGTATACCCTGGTGAAGTGGCGACCACCAGCAGCACAGCACATCCTGGACCTTGCACCAGCAATGCCGTATACCCTGGTGAAGTGGTGACCACCAGCAGCACAGCACATCCTGGACCTTGCACCAGCACTGCCATATACCCTGGTGAAGTGGTGAGCACCAGCAGCACAGCACATCCTGGACCTTGCACCAGCACTGCCGTATACCCTGGTGAAGTGGCGAGCACCAGCAGCACAGCACATCCTGGACCTTGCACCAGCACTGCCGTATACCCTGGTGAAGTGGTGAGCACCAGCAGCACAGCACATCCTGGACCTTGCACCAGCAATGCCGTATACCCTGGTGAAGTGGCGAGCACCAGCACTGCCGTATACCCTGGTGAAGTGGCGAGCACCAGCACTGCCGTATACCCTGGTGAAGTGGCGAGCTCCAGCAGCACAGTACATCATGGACCTTACACCAGCACTGCCGTATACCCTGGTGAAGTGGTGAGCACCAGCACTGCCGTATACCCTGGTGAAGTGGCGAGCACCAGCAGCACAGCACATCCTGGACCTTACACCAGCACTGCCGTATACCCTGGTGAAGTGGCGAGCACCAGCACTGCCGTATACCCTGGTGAAGTGGTGAGCACCAGCACTGCCGTATACCCTGGTGAAGTGGCGAGCACCAGCAGCACAGCACATCCTGGACCTTACACCAGCACTGCCGTATACCCTGGTGAAGTGGCGAGCACCAGCACTGCCGTATACCCTGGTGAAGTGGCGAGCACCAGCACTGCCGTATACCCTGGTGAAGTGGCGAGCACCAGCACTGCCGTATACCCTGGTGAAGTGGCGAGCACCAGCAGCACAGCACATCCTGGACCTTACACCAGCACTGCCGTATACCCTGGTGAAGTGGTGAGCACCAGCAGCGCAGCACATCCTGGACTTTGCACCAGCACTGCCGTATACCCTGGTGAAGTGGCGAGCACCAGTACTGCCGTATACCCTGGTGAAGTGGCGAGCACCAGCAGCACAGCACATCCTGGACCTTGCACCAGCACTGCCGTATACCCTGGTGAAGTGGTGACCACCAGCACTGCCGTATACCCTGGTGAAGTGGCGAGCACCAGCACTGCCGTATACCCTGGTGAAGTGGTGAGCACCAGCACTGCCGTATACCCTGGTGAAGTGGTGAGCACCAGCACTGCCGTATACCCTGGTGAAGTGGTGAGCACCAGCAGCGCAGCACATCCTGGACCTTGCACCAGCACTGCCGTATACCCTGGTGAAGTGGCGAGCACCAGCAGCGCAGCACATCCTGGACTTTGCACCAGCACTGCCGTATACCCTGGTGAAGTGGCGAGCACCAGCACTGCCGTATACCCTGGTGAAGTGGCGAGCACCAGTACTGCCGTATACCCTGGTGAAGTGGCGAGCACCAGCACTGCCGTATACCCTGGTGAAGTGGCGAGCACCAGCACTGCCGTATACCCTGGTGAAGTGGCGAGCACCAGCACTGCCGTATACCCTGGTGAAGTGGCGAGCACCAGTACTGCCGTATACCCTGGTGAAGTGGTGAGCACCAGCACTGCCGTATACCCTGGTGAAGTGGCGAGCACCAGCACTGCCGTATACCCTGGTGAAGTGGCGAGCACCAGCACTGCCGTATACCCTGGTGAAGTGGCGAGCACCAGTACTGCCGTATACCCTGGTGAAGTGGCGAGCACCAGCACTGCCGTATACCCTGGTGAAGTGGCGAGCACCAGCACTGCCGTATACCCTGGTGAAGTGGCGAGCACCAGTACTGCCGTATACCCTGGTGAAGTGGTGAGCACCAGCACTGCTGTATACCCTGGTGAAGTGGCGAGCACCAGCACTGCCGTATACACTGGTGAAGTGGTGAGCACCAGCAGCGCAGCACATCCTGGACCTTGCACCAGCACTGCCGTATACCCTGGTGAAGTGGTGAGCACCAGCACTGCCGTATACCCTGGTGAAGTGGCGAGCACCAGCACTGCCGTATACCCTGGTGAAGTGGCGAGCACCAGCAGCACAGCACATCCTGGACCTTACACCAGCAGTGCCGTATACCCTGGTGAAGTGGCGAGCACCAGCACTGCCGTATACCCTGGTGAAGTGGCGAGCACCAGCACTGCCGTATACCCTGGTGAAGTGGCGAGCACCAGCACTACCGTATACCCTGGTGAAGTGGCGACCACCAGCAGCACAGCACATCCTGGACCTTGCACCAGCACTGCCGTATACACTGGTGAAGTGGCGAGCACCAGCACTACCGTATACCCTGGTGAAGTGGCGACCACCAGCAGCACAGCACATCCTGGACCTTGCACCAGCACTGCCGTATACCCTGGTGAAGTGGCGACCACCAGCAGCACAGCACATCCTGGACCTTTCACCAGCACTGCCGTATACACTGGTGAAGTGGCGAGCACCAGCAGCGCAGCACATCTTGGACTTTGCACCAGCACTGCCGTATACCCTGGTGAAGTGGTGAGCACCAGCAGGGCAGTTCAAGCTGGTACAGTGGCATGTGCAGTTACACCACCATCGCAGCCACCACAAACACACAGGCCCGTAGTGCCCCTAGCCTCCCAGAGGTGCTGGCAAATCCTGATCTGATTGGCAACCCCCTGGTTCTGTAGTGCCTCCTTTCACCACCCAGTCTGGAGTCCAGGTGGAGACAGATCACTTAGGATCGGCCCTTGAGTTTTTTGTGCTGTTGTCCACCTTGGATCTCTATGACTTACTTGTATGAGACTAACCGCTACGCCAGCACAGTACATAACCACCAATCTGAAAAGCTTCTATGACCAGCCTTTCCAGTGGAAACCAGTCACTGTTTCCAAATTTTCCATTTGGGCCTTCTCCTCAACACGTGTCTGGCTAGAAAAAAATGTATTGCGGTCCTATTGGTCTGTACTCTGCTGCCATGTCCAGAACATGTTTTTGAGACCATCCCGCACTTTCTGCACTTCAACAACAACACAACCTGTCATCCAAGAGGCCATCCTGCTTATTACCGGCTCCATAAAATTCAGCCCCTCATAGACCACTTGTCATCCAGATTGGCAGATGTCTGTATGCCCCAATAGAACAACTGAATAGACGAGTCTCTTGTACATTTTACCGGGCACCTTGGCATCATACAGTACTTCCCCAGCAAGTGCGCCTGGTATGGGGATCAAGCTGTATAAGCTCTGTGAAAGGGCCACAGGCTATACATATCGTTTTAGGGTCTTTGAGGGAAAAGACTCAAAACTGGAGCCGGTTGGATGCCCTGACTATCTGGGGTGCAGTGGCAAGATTGGTGACTTGGTGTCACCCTTATTCCACAAGGGGTACCACTTATATGTGGACAACTACTACACAAGCATGGCCCACTTTGGCACTTACAATCCCCTTGCCATCCATGACTATAACTTAAACATGGGAGGGACTTCAATGAACAGATGTAGGCTCCCTACTTCAATCCCGATGCACCAGACGCTGGTATAAGAAGGTGCCCGTTTAATTTAATTGGCCATTTACAATAGCTTTGTTCTCTACAGTAAGGCTGGGAGGACAGGATCCTTCCTTAAATTCCAGGAAGAGATCATTACGGAACTCCTGTATCAAGGAGGGGCCGTAGCCCAAAATCCTGATGTAGTTAGCCGGCTACATGAGAGACGCTATGCGAGTGTCATCCAGGGTACTCCATCTTCCCATCCCCTGAGAAAACGTTGTTGTGATAGAAAACAAAGAGTTGTGGTCAATGGATGGTACTCAAAATGGGAGACTGTTAGCAGTGGGGTCCCACAGGGGTCTGTTCTGGGTCCAGTGCTCTTCAATTTATTTATTAACCTCCTTGGCGGTAACCCCGTGTGTGACACGGGGTAAGCCGCCGGAGGGTGCCGCTCAGGCCCTGCTGGGCCGATTTTCATAATTTTTGCTTTGCTGGACGCAGCTAGCACTTTGCTAGCTGCGCCAGCACTCTGATCGCCGCCGGCCCCTGCCCGATCGCCGCTATCTGCTGCGGCGCGGGCCCCCCCCCCCCCCTCCAGACCCCAGCGCTGCCTGGCCAATCAGTGCCAGGCAGCGCCGAGGGGTGGCCCGGGACTCCCAATGACGTCCCGACGTCAGTGACGTCGGTGACGTCATCCCGCCCCGTCGCCATGGCGACGGGGGAAGCCCTCCAGGAAATCCCGTTCTATGAACGGGATTTCCTGATCGGAGATCGCCGAAGGCGATCGAAGCGGGCGGGGGGATGCCGCTCAGCAGCGGCTATCATGTAGCGAGCCCTCGGCTCGCTACATGATAAAAAAAAAAAAAATTTAAAAAAAAACTGCTGCGCTCCCTCCTGGCGGTATTTTTCATACCGCCAAGGAGGTTAATGACCTAGTAGATGCAGTAGTGAGCAATGTTGCTATTTTTGCAGATGATACAAAATTGTGCAGAATCATCAACTCTCAGGAAGATAGTGTCATATTGCAACAGGATCTGGATAGGATGGCTATATGGGCACATACATGGCAGATGAAATTCAATGTTGACAAATGTAAGGTCATGCATTTTGGACGTACTAATGGTCTAGCACCATACAAAATAAATGGGATACAGTTGGGGACATCAAACTTGGAGAAGGACTCATCGACAACAAGTTAAATAATCGTACTCAATGCCAAGCCGCTGCAGCTAAAGCTAATAAAATTTTGGGATGCATTAAAAGGGAAATAAAAACTTGAGATGCTAGCATAATATTGCCCCTGTTTAACTCTCCAGTAAGGCCACATCTGGAATATGGAATTCAGTTCTGGGCACCACATTACAAAAAAGATATTGCAGTTTTAGAGCAGGTGCAGAGACGAGCAACAAAACTGATACGAGGGATGGAAGGTCTCACTTACCAAGAAAGGTTAGATAAACTGGGTTTATTTAGTCTAGAGAAAAGACGCCTTAGAGGGGATCTAATTAACATGTATGAATACGTCAGAGGGCAATATAAAAGCTTTGCAGATGAAATTTTTGTCCCAAGGCCTTCTCAAAGGACTAGAGGACATGATCTGCGAATGGAGGAAAAAAGTTTTAGCCATTTATTTAGGAAAGGATTATTTACAGTAAGAGTGATTAAGATGTGGAATGCATTGCCACAGGATGTAGTTATGGCAAATTCTATACCTGCATTTAAAAGGGGCTTAGATGCTTTCCTTGATGAAAGACACCCATGGCTACAATTACTAGGTAATGCCCAATAATATAGATCCAGGGATTTTATTTAATTGCCATCTGGAGTTGGGAAGGAATTTTTTCCCTTTTGGGGCTAATTGGACCATGCCTTGTAAGGGTTTTTCGCCTTTCTCTGGTTTAGCAGGGATATGTGAGGGAGCAGGCTGGTGTTGTGCCTTCCTCTGGATCAACAGGGATATGTGAAGGAGCAGGCTGGTGTTGTACCTTCCTGTGGATCAGCAGAGATATGTGAGGGAGCAGGCTGGTGTTGTGCCTTCCTCTGGATCAGCAGGGATATGTGAGGGTGCAGGCTGGTGTTGTGCCTTCCTCTGGATCAGCAGGGATATGTGAGGGAGCAGGCTGGTGTTGTGCCTTCCTCTGGATCAGCAGGGATATGTGAGGAAGCAGGCTGGTGTTGTACCTTCCTCTGGATCAGCAGGGATGTGTGAGGGTGCAGGCTGGTGTTGTGCCTTCCTCTGGATCAGCAGGGATGTGTGAGGGTGCAGGATGGTGTTGTGCCTTCCTCTGGATCAGCAGGGATATGTGAGGGTGCAGGCTGGTGTTGTGCCTTCCTCTGGATCAACAGGGATATGTGAAGGAGCAGGCTGCTGTTGTGCCTTCCTCTGGATCAGCAGGGATATGTGAGGGAGCAGGCTGGTGTTGTGCCTTCCTCTGGATCAGCAGGGATATGTGATGGAGGAGGCTGGTGTTGTACCTTCCTGTGGATCAGCAGAGATATGTGAGGGAGCAGGCTGGTGTTGTGCCTTCCTCTGGATCAGCAGGGATATGTGAGGGTGCAGGCTGGTGTTGTGCCTTACTCTGGATCAGCAGGGATATGTGAGGGAGCAGGCTGGTGTTGTACCTTCCTCTGGATCAGCAGGGATATGTGAGGGTGCAGGCTGGTGTTGTGCCTTCCTCTGGATCAGCAGGGATATGTGAGGGTGCAGGCTGGTGTTGTGCCTTCCTCTGGATCAGCAGGGATATGTGAGGGTGCAGGCTGGTGTTGTGCCTTCCTCTGGATCAGCAGGGATATGTGAGGGTGCAGGCTGGGGTTGTACCTTCCTCTGGATCAGCAGGGATATGTGAGGGTGCAGGCTGGTGTTGTGCCTTCCTCTGGATCAGCAGGGATATGTGAGGGAGCAGGCTGGTGTTGTACCTTCCTCTGAATCAGCAGGAATATGTGAGGGAGCAGGCTGATGTTGTGCCTTCCTCTGGATCAGCAGGGATATGTGAGGAAGCAGGCTGGTGTTGTACCTTCCTCTGGATCAGCAGGGATATGCGAGGGTGCAGGCTGGCGTTGTACCTTCCTCTGTATCAGCAGGGATATGTGAGGGTGCAGGCTGGTGTTGTGCCTTCCTCTGGATCAGCAGGAATATGTGAGGGTGCCGGCTGGTGTTGTGCCTTTCTCTGGATCAGCAGGGACATGTGAGGGAGCAGGCTGGTGTTGTACCTTCCTCTGGATCAGCAGGGATATGTGAGGGTGCAGGCTGGTGTTGTACCTTCCTCTGGATCAGCAGGGATATGTGAGGGAGCAGGCTGGTGTTGTGGCTTCCTCTGGATCAGCAGGGATATGTGAGGGAGCAGGCTGGTGTTGTGCCTTCCTCTGGATCAGCAGGAATATGTGAGGGTGCCGGCTGGTGTTGTGCCTTTCTCTGGATCAGCAGGGACATGTGAGGGAGCAGGCTGGTGTTGTGCCTTCCTCTGGATCAACAGGGATATGTGAGGGTGCAGGCTGGTGTTGTACCTTCCTCTGGATCAGCAGGGATATGTGAGGGAGCAGGCTGGTGTTGTGCCTTCCTCTGGATCAGCAGAGATATGTGAGGGAGCAGGCTGGTGTTGTGCCTTCCTCTGGATCAGCAGGGATATGTGAGAGAGCAGGCTGGTGATGTACCTTCCTCTGGATCAGCAGGGATATGTCAGGGAGCGGGCTGGTGTTGTGCCTTCCTCTGGATCAGCAGGGATATGTGAGGGAGCAGGCTGGTGTTGTGCCTTCCTCTGGATCAGCAGGGATATGTGAGGGAGCAGGCTGGTGTTGTACCTTCCTCTGGATCAGCAGGGATATGTGAGGGTGCAGGCTGGTGTTGTACCTTCCTCGGGATCAGCAGGGATATGTGAGGGAGCAGGCTGGTGTTATGCCTTCCTCTAGATCAGCAGGGATATGTGAGGGTGCAGGCTGGTGTTGTGCCTTCCTCTGGATCAGGAGTGATATGTGAGGGGGCAGGCTGGTGTTGTGCCTTCCTCTGGATCAGCAGGGTGTTGTGCCTTCCTCTGGATCATCAGGGATATGTGAGGGGGCAGTCTGGTGTTGTACCTTCCTCTGGATCAGCAGGGATATGTGAGAGAGCAGGCTGGTGTTGTGCCTTTCTCTGGATCAGCAGGGATATGTGAGGGTGCAGGCTGGTGTTGTGCATTACTCTGGATCAGCAGGGATATGTGAGGGAGCAGGCTGGTGTTGTGCCTTCCTCTGGATCAGCAGGGATATGCGAGGGTGCAGGCTGGTGTTGTACCTTCCTCTGGATCAGCAGGGATATGTGAGGGTGCAGGCTGGTGTTGTGGCTTCCTCTGGATCAGCAGGGATATGCGAGGGTGCAGGCTGGTGTTGTGCCTTACTCTGGATCAGTAGGGATATGTGAGGGTGCAGGCTGGTGTTGTGCCTTCCTTTGGATCAGCAGGGATATGTGAGGGTGCAGGCTGGTGTTGTGCCTTCCTCTGGGTCAGCAGGGATATGTGAGGGTGCAGGCTGGTGTTGTGCCTTCCTCTGGATCAGCAGGGATATGTGAGGGAGCAGGCTGATGTTGTACCTTCCTCTGGATCAGCAGGGATACGTGAGGGTGCAGGCTGGTGTTGTGCCTTCCTCTGGATCAGCAGGGATATGTGAGGGAGCAGGCTGGTGTTGTGCCTTCCTCTGGATCACCAGGGATATGTGAGGGTGCAGGCTGGTGTTGTACCTTCCTCAGGATCAGCAGGGATTTGTGAGGGAGCAGGCTGGTGTTGCGCCTTCCTCTAGATCAGCAGGGATATGTGAGGGTGCAGGCTGGTGTTGTGCCTTCCACTGGATCAGGAGTGATATGTGAGGGTGCAGGCTGGTGTTGTGCCTTCCTCTGGATCAGCAGGGTGTTGTGCCTTCCTCTGGATCAGCAGGGATATGTAAGGGAGCAGGCTGGTGTTGTGCCTTCCTCTGGATCATCAGGGATATGTGAGGGGGCAGTCTGGTGTTGTACCTTCCTCTGGATCAGCAGGGATATGTGAGAGAGCAGGCTGGTGTTGTGCCTTTCTCTGGATCAGCAGGGATATGTGAGGGTGCAGGCCGGTGTTGTGCATTACTCTGGATCAGCAGGGATATGTGAGGGAGCAGGCTGGTGTTGTGCCTTCCTCTGGATCAGCAGGGATATGCGAGGGTGCAGGCTGGTGTTGTACCTTCCTCTGTATCAGCAGGGATATGTGAGGGTGCAGGCTTGTGTTATGCCTTCCTCTGGATCAGCAGGAATATGTGAGGGTGCAGGCTGGTGTTGTGCCTTTCTCTGGATCAGCAGGGACATGTGAGGGAGCAGGCTGGTGTTGTGCCTTCCTCTGGATCAGCAGGGATATGTAAGGGAGCAGGCTGGTGTTGTACCTTCCTCTGGATCAGCAGGGATATGTGAGGGAACAGGCTGGTGTTGTACTTTCCTCTGGATCAGCAGGGATATGTGAGGGAGCAGGCTGGTGTTGTTTCTTCCTCTGGATCAGCAGGGAAATGTGAGGGTGCAGGCTGGTGTTGTACCTTCCTCTGGATCAGCAGGGATATGTGAGGGAGCAGGCTGGTGTTGTGGCTTCCTCTGGATCAGCAGGGATATGTGAGGGAGCAGGGTGGTGTTGTGCCTTCCTCTGGATCAGCAGGGATATGTGAGGGTGCAGGCTGGCGTTGTACCTTCCTCTGGATCAGCAGGGATATGTGAGGGAGCAGGCTGGTGTTGTGCTTTCCTCTGGATCAGCAGGGATATGTGAGGGAGCAGGCTGGTGTACCTTCCTCTGGATCAGCAGGGATATGTGAGGGTGCAGGCTGGTGTACCTTCCTCTGGATCAGCAGGGATATGTGTGGGATCAGGCTGGTGTTGTACCTTCGTCTGGATCAGCAGGGATATGTGAGGGAGCAGGCTGGTGTTGTGCCTTCCTCTGGATCAGCAGGGATATGTGAGGGAGCAGGCTGGTGTTGCCTTCCTCTGGATCAGCAGGGATATGTGAGGGAGCAGGCTGGTGTTGTACCTTCCTCTGGATCAGCAGGGATATGTGAGGGAACAGGCTGGTGTTGTACTTTCCTCTGGATCAGCAGGGATATGTGAGGGAGCAGGCTGGTGTTGTTTCTTCCTCTGGATCAGCAGGGATATGTGAGGGTGCAGGCTGGTGTTGTACCTTCCTCTGGATCAGCAGGGATATGTGAGGGAGCAGGCTGGTGTTGTGGCTTCCTCTGGATCAGCAGGGATATGTGAGGGAGCAGGGTGGTGTTGTGCCTTCCTCTGGATCAGCAGGGATATGTGAGGGTGCAGGCTGGCGTTGTACCTTCCTCTGGATCAGCAGGGATATGTGAGGGAGCAGGCTGGTGTTGTGCCTTCCTCTGGATCAGCAGGGATATGTGAGGGAGCAGGCTGGTGTACCTTCCTCTGGATCAGCAGGGATATGTGAGGGTGCAGGCTGGTGTACCTTCCTCTGGATCAGCAGGGATATGTGTGGGATCAGGCTGGTGTTGTACCTTCCTCTAGATCAGCAGGGATATGTGAGGGAGCAGGCTGGTGTTGTGCCTTCCTCTGGATCAGCAGGGATATGTGAGGGAGCAGGCTGGTGTTGCCTTCCTCTGGATCAGCAGGGATATGTGAGGGAGCAGGCTGGTGTTGTACCTTCCTCTGGATCAGCAGGGTGTTGTGAGGGGGAAGTCTGGTGTTGTACCTTCCTCTGGATCAGCAGGGATATGTGAGGGAGCAGGCTGGTGTTGTGCCTTCCTCTGGATCAGCAGGGATATGTGAGGGAGCAGGCTGGTATTGTGCCTTTCTCTGGATCAGCAGGGATATGTGAGGGTGCAGGCTGGCGTTGTACCTTCCTCTGGATCAGCAGGGATATGTGAGGGAGCAGGCTGGTGTTGTGCTTTCCTCTGGATCAACAGGGATATGTGAGGGAGCAGGCTGGTGTACCTTCCTCTGGATCAGCAGGGATATGTGAGGGTGCAGGCTGGTGTACCTTCCTCTGGATCAGCAGGGATATGTGTGGGATCAGGCTGGTGTTGTACCTTCCTCTGGATCAGCAGGGATATGTGAGGGAGCAGGCTGGTGTTGTACCTTCCTCTGGATCAGCAGGGTGTTGTGAGGGGGAAGTCTGGTGTTGTACCTTCCTCTGGATCAGCAGGGATATGTGAGAGAGCAGGCTGGTGTTGTGCCTTTCTCTGGATCAGCAGGGATATGTGAGGGAGCAGGCTGGTGTTGTGCCTTCCTCTGGATCAGCAGGGATATGTGAGGGTGCAGGCTGGTGTTGTGCATTACTCTGGATCAGTAGGGATATGTTAGGGAGCAGGCTGGTATTGTGCCTTTCTCTGGATCAGCAGGGATATGTGAGGGTGCAGGCTGGTGTTGTGCATTACTCTGGATCAGCAGGGATATGTGAGGGAGCAGGCTGGTGTTGTGCCTTCCTCTGGGCAGCAGGGATATGCGAGGGTGCAGGCTGGTGTTGTACCTTCCTCTGGATCAGCAGGGATATGTGAGGGTGCAGGCTGGTGTTGTGTCTTTCTCTGGATCAGCAGGAACATGTGAGGGTGCAGGCTGGTGTTGTACCTTCCTCTGGATCAGCAGGGATATGTGAGGGTGCAGGCTGGTGTTGTACCTTCCTCTGGATCAGCAGGGATATGTGAGGGAGCAGGCTGGTGTTGTGGCTTCCTCTGGATCAGCAGGGATATGTGAGGGAGCAGGCTGGTGTTGTGCCTTCCTCTGGATCAGCAGGGATATGTGAGGGTGCAGGCTGGTGTTGTGCTTTCCTCTGGATCAGCAGGGATATGTGAGGGTGCAGACTGGTGTTGTGCCTTCCTCTGGATCAGCAGGAATATGTTAGGGTGCAGGCTGGTGTTGTGCCTTTCTCTGGATCAGCAGGGATATGTGAGGGAGCAGGCTGGTGTTGTGCCTTCCTCTGGATCAGCAGGGATATGCGAGGGTGCAGGCTGGTGTTATGCCTTCCTCTGGATCAGCAGGAATATTTGAGGGTGCAGGCTGGTGTTGTACCTTCCTCTGTATCAGCAGGGATATGTGAGGGTGCAGGCTTGTGTTATGCCTTCCTCTGGATCAGCAGGAATATGTGAGGGTGCAGGCTGGTGTTGTGCCTTCCTCTGGATCAGCAGGTATTTGTGAGGGTGCAGGCTGCTGTTGTACCTTCCTCTGGATCAGCAGGGATATGTGAGGGTGCAGGCTGGTGTTGTACCTTCCTCTGGATCAGCAGAGATATGTGAGGGAGCAGGCTGGTGTTGTGGCTTCCTCTGGATCAGCAGGGATATGTGAGGGAGCAGGGTGGTGTTGTGCCTTCCTCTGAATCAGCAGGGATATGTGAGGGTGCAGGCTGGCGTTGTACCTTCCTCTGGATCAGCAGGGATATGTGAGGGAGCAGGCTGGTGTTGTGCCTTCCTCTGGATCAGCAGGGATATGTGAGGGAGCAGGCTGGTGTACCTTCCTCTGGATCAGCAGGGATATGTGAGGGTGCAGGCTGGTGTACCTTCCTCTGGATCAGCAGGGATATGTGTGGGATCAGGCTGGTGTTGTACCTTCCTCTGGATCAGCAGGGATATGTGAGGGAGCAGGCTGGTGTTGTGCCTTCCTCTGGATCAGCAGGGATATGTGAGGGAGCAGGCTGGTGTTGCCTTCCTCTGGATCAGCAGGGATATGTGAGGGAGCAGGCTGGTGTTGTACCTTCCTCTGGATCAGCAGGGTGTTGTGAGGGGGAAGTCTGGTGTTGTACCTTCCTCTGGATCAGCAGGGATATGTGAGGGTGCAGGCTGGTGTTGTACCTTCCTCTGGATCAGCAGGGATATGTGAGGGTGCAGGCTGGTGTTGTACCTTCCTCTGGATCAGCAGGGATATGTGAGGGAGTAGGCTGGTGTTGTTCCTTCCTCTGGATCAGCAGGGATATGTGACGGAGCAGGCTGGTGTTGTACCTTCCTCTGGATCAGCAGGGATATGTGAGGGAGCAGGCTGGTGTTGTGCCTTCCTCTGGATCAGCAGGGATATGTGAGGGAGCAGGCTGGTGTTGTGCCTTCCTCTGGATCAGCAGGGATATGTGAGGGAGCAGGCTGGTGTTGTGCCTTCCTCTGGATCAGCAGGGAAATGTGAGGGAGCAGGCTGGCGTTGTACCTTCTTCCTCTGGATCAGCAGGGATATGTGAGGGAGCAGGCTGGTGTTGTGCCTTCCTCTTGATCAGCAGGGAAATGTGAGGGAGCAGGCTGGTGTTGTACCTTCTTCCTCTGGATCAGCAGGGATATGTGAGGGAGCAGACTGGTGTTGTGCCTTCCTCTGGATCAGCAGGGATATGTGAGGGAGCAGGCTGGTGTTGTGCCTTCCTCTGGATCAACAGGGATATGTGAGGGAGCAGGCTAGTGTTGTGCCTTCCTCTGGATCAGCAGGGATATGTGAGGGAGCAGGCTGGTGTTGCCTTCCTCTGGATCAGCAGGGATATGTGAGGGAGCAGGCTGGTGTTGTACCTTCCTCTGGATCAGCAGGGTGTTGTGAGGGGGAAGTCTGGTGTTGTACCTTCCTCTGGATCAGCAGGGATATGTGAGGGTGCAGGCTGGTGTTGTACCTTCCTCTGGATCAGCAGGGATATGTGAGGGAGTAGGCTGGTGTTGTTCCTTCCTCTGGATCAGCAGGGATATGTGACGGAGCAGGCTGGTGTTGTACCTTCCTCTGGATCAGCAGGGATATGTGAGGGAGCAGGCTGGTGTTGTGCCTTCCCCTGGATCAGCAGGGATATGTGAGGGAGCAGGCTGGTGTTGTGCCTTCCTCTGGATCAGCAGGGAAATGTGAGGGAGCAGGCTGGTGTTGTACCTTCTTCCTCTGGATCAGCAGGGATATGTGAGGGAGCAGGCTGGTGTTGTGCCTTCCTCTGGATCAGCAGGGAAATGTGAGGGAGCAGGCTGGTGTTGTACCTTCTTCCTCTGGATCAGCAGGGATATGTGAGGGTGCAGGCTGGTGTTGTGCCTTCCTCTGGATCAGCAGGGATATGTGAGGGTGCAGGCTGGCGTTGTACCTTCCTCTGGATCAGCAGGGATATGTGAGGGAGCAGGCTGGTGTTGTGCCTTCCTCTGGATCAGCAGGGATATGTGAGGGAGCAGGCTGGTGTACCTTCCTCTGGATCAGCAGGGATATGTGAGGGTGCAGGCTGGTGTACCTTCCTCTGGATCAGCAGGGATATGTGTAGGATCAGGCTGGTGTTGTACCTTCCTCTAGATCAGCAGGGATATGTGAGGGAGCAGGCTGGTGTTGTGCCTTCCTCTGGATCAGCAGGGATATGTGAGGGAGCAGGCTGGTGTTGCCTTCCTCTGGATCAGCAGGGATATGTGAGGGAGCAGGCTGGTGTTGTACCTTCCTCTGGATCAGCAGGGTGTTGTGAGGGGGAAGTCTGGTGTTGTACCTTCCTCTGGATCAGCAGGGATATGTGAGAGAGCAGGCTGGTGTTGTGCCTTTCTCTGGATCAGCAGGGATATGTGAGGGAGCAGGCTGGTGTTGTGCCTTCCTCTGGATCAGCAGGGATATGTGAGGGTGCAGGCTGGTGTTGTGCATTACTCTGGATCAGTAGGGATATGTGAGGGAGCAGGCTGGTATTGTGCATTACTCTGGATCCGCAGGGATATGTGAGGGAGCAGGCTGGTGTTGTGCCTTCCTCTGGGCAGCAGGGATATGCGAGGGTGCAGGCTGGTGTTGTACCTTCCTCTGGATCAGCAGGGATATGTGAGGGTGCAGGCTGGTGTTGTGTCTTTCTCTGGATCAGCAGGAACATGTGAGGGAGCAGGCTGGTGTTGTGCCTTCCTCTGGATCAGCAGGGATATGTGAGGGTGCAGGCTGGTGTTGTACCTTCCTCTGGATCAGCAGGGATATGTGAGGGTGCAGGCTGGTGTTGTACCTTCCTCTGGATCAGCAGGGATATGTGAGGGAGCAGGCTGGTGTTGTGCCTTCCTCTGGATCAGCAGGGATATGTGAGGGTGCAGGCTGGTGTTGTGCTTTCCTCTGGATCAGCAGGGATATGTGAGGGTGCAGGCTGGTGTTGTGCCTTCCTCTGGATCAGCAGGAATATGTTAGGGTGCAGGCTGGTGTTGTGCCTTTCTCTGGATCAGCAGGGATATGTGAGGGAGCAGGCTGGTGTTGTGCCTTCCTCTGGATCAGCAGGGATATGTGAGGGAGCAGGCTGGTGTTATGCCTTCCTCTGGATCAGCAGGAATATTTGAGGGTGCAGGCTGGTGTTGTACCTTCCTCTGTATCAGCAGGGATATGTGAGGGTGCAGGCTTGTGTTATGCCTTCCTCTGGATCAGCAGGAATATGTGAGGGTGCAGGCTGGTGTTGTGCCTTCCTCTGGATCAGCAGGTATTTGTGAGGGTGCAGGCTGGTGTTGTACCTTCCTCTGGATCAGCAGGGATATGTGAGGGTGCAGGCTGGTGTTGTACCTTCCTCTGGATCAGCAGAGATATGTGAGGGAGCAGGCTGGTGTTGTGGCTTCCTCTGGATCAGCAGGGATATGTGAGGGAGCAGGGTGGTGTTGTGCCTTCCTCTGAATCAGCAGGGATATGTGAGGGTGCAGGCTGGCGTTGTACCTTCCTCTGGATCAGCAGGGATATGTGAGGGAGCAGGCTGGTGTTGTGCCTTCCTCTGGATCAGCAGGGATATGTGAGGGAGCAGGCTGGTGTACCTTCCTCTGGATCAGCAGGGATATGTGAGGGTGCAGGCTGGTGTACCTTCCTCTGGATCAGCAGGGATATGTGTGGGATCAGGCTGGTGTTGTACCTTCCTCTGGATCAGCAGGGATATGTGAGGGAGCAGGCTGGTGTTGTGCCTTCCTCTGGATCAGCAGGGATATGTGAGGGAGCAGGCTGGTGTTGCCTTCCTCTGGATCAGCAGGGATATGTGAGGGAGCAGGCTGGTGTTGTACCTTCCTCTGGATCAGCAGGGTGTTGTGAGGGGGAAGTCTGGTGTTGTACCTTCCTCTGGATCAGCAGGGATATGTGAGGGTGCAGGCTGGTGTTGTACCTTCCTCTGGATCAGCAGGGATATGTGAGGGAGTAGGCTGGTGTTGTTCCTTCCTCTGGATCAGCAGGGATATGTGACGGAGCAGGCTGGTGTTGTACCTTCCTCTGGATCAGCAGGGATATGTGAGGGAGCAGGCTGGTGTTGTGCCTTCCTCTGGATCAGCAGGGATATGTGAGGGAGCAGGCTGGTGTTGTGCCTTCCTCTGGATCAGCAGGGAAATGTGAGGGAGCAGGCTGGCGTTGTACCTTCTTCCTCTGGATCAGCAGGGATATGTGAGGGAGCAGGCTGGTGTTGTGCCTTCCTCTGGATCAGCAGGGAAATGTGAGGGAGCAGGCTGGTGTTGTACCTTCTTCCTCTGGATCAGCAGGGATATGTGAGAGAGCAGACTGGTGTTGTGCCTTCCTCTGGATCAGCAGGGATATGTGAGGGAGCAGGCTGGTGTTGTGCCTTCCTCTGGATCAGCAGGGATATGTGAGGGAGCAGGCTGGTGTTGTGCCTTCCTCTGGATCAGCAGGGATATGTGAGGAAGCAGGCTGGTGTTGCCTTCCTCTGGATCAGCAGGGATATGTGAGGGAGCAGGCTGGTGTTGTACCTTCCTCTGGATCAGCAGGGTGTTGTGAGGGGGAAGTCTGGTGTTGTACCTTTCTCTGGATCAGCAGGGATATGTGAGGGTGCAGGCTGGTGTTGTACCTTCCTCTGGATCAGCAGGGATATGTGAGGGAGCAGGCTGGTGTTGTGCCTTCCTCTGGATCAGCAGGGATATGTGAGGGAGCAGGCTGGTATTGTGCCTTTCTCTGGATCAGCAGGGATATGTGAGGGTGCAGGCTGGCGTTGTACCTTCCTCTGGATCAGCAGGGATATGTGAGGGAGCAGGCTGGTGTTATGCTTTCCTCTGGATCATCAGGGATATGTGAGGGAGCAGGCTGGTGTACCTTCCTCTGGATCAGCAGGGATATGTGAGGGTGCAGGCTGGTGTACCTTCCTCTGGATCAGCAGGGATATGTGTGGGATCAGGCTGGTGTTGTACCTTCCTCTGGATCAGCAGGGATATGTGAGGGAGCAGGCTGGTGTTGTACCTTCCTCTGGATCAGCAGGGTGTTGTGAGGGGGAAGTCTGGTGTTGTACCTTCCTCTGGATCAGCAGGGTGTTGTGAGGGGGAAGTCTGGTGTTGTACCTTCCTCTGGATCAGCAGGGATATGTGAGAGAGCAGGCTGGTGTTGTGCCTTTCTCTGGATCAGCAGGGATATGTGAGGGAGCAGGCTGGTGTTGTGCCTTCCTCTGGATCAGCAGGGATATGTGAGGGTGCAGGCTGGTGTTGTGCATTACTCTGGATCAGCAGGGATATGTGAGGGAGCAGGCTGGTGTTGTGCCTTCCTCTGGGCAGCAGGGATATGCGAGGGTGCAGGCTGGTGTTGTACCTTCCTCTGGATCAGCAGGGATATGTGAGGGTGCAGGCTGGTGTTGTCTTTCTCTGGATCAGCAGGAACATGTGAGGGTGCAGGCTGGTGTTGTACCTTCCTCTGGATCAGCAGGGATATGTGAGGGTGCAGGCTGGTGTTGTACCTTCCTCTGGATCAGCAGGGATATGTGAGGGAGCAGGCTGGTGTTGTGGCTTCCTCTGGATCAGCAGGGATATGTGAGGGAGCAGGCTGGTGTTGTGCCTTCCTCTGGATCAGCAGGGATATGTGAGGGTGCAGGCTGGTGTTGTGCTTTCCTCTGGATCAGCAGGGATATGTGAGGGTGCAGACTGGTGTTGTGCCTTCCTCTGGATCAGCAGGAATATGTTAGGGTGCAGGCTGGTGTTGTGCCTTTCTCTGGATCAGCAGGGATATGTGAGGGAGCAGGCTGGTGTTGTGCCTTCCTCTGGATCAGCAGGGATATGCGAGGGTGCAGGCTGGAGTTATGCCTTCCTCTGGATCAGCAGGAATATTTGAGGGTGCAGGCTGGTGTTGTACCTTCCTCTGTATCAGCAGGGATATGTGAGGGTGCAGGCCTGTGTTATGCCTTCCTCTGGATCAGCAGGAATATGTGAGGGTGCAGGCTGGTGTTGTGCCTTCCTCTGGATCAGCAGGTATTTGTGAGGGTGCAGGCTGGTGTTGTACCTTCCTCTGGATCAGCAGGGATATGTGAGGGTGCAGGCTGGTGTTGTACCTTCCTCTGGATCAGCAGAGATATGTGAGGGAGCAGGCTGGTGTTGTGGCTTCCTCTGGATCAGCAGGGATATGTGAGGGAGCAGGGTGGTGTTGTGCCTTCCTCTGAATCAGCAGGGATATGTGAGGGTGCAGGCTGGCGTTGTACCTTCCTCTGGATCAGCAGGGATATGTGAGGGAGCAGGCTGGTGTTGTGCCTTCCTCTGGATCAGCAGGGATATGTGAGGGAGCAGGCTGGTGTACCTTCCTCTGGATCAGCAGGGATATGTGAGGGTGCAGGCTGGTGTACCTTCCTCTGGATCAGCAGGGATATGTGTGGGATCAGGCTGGTGTTGTACCTTCCTCTGGATCAGCAGGGATATGTGAGGGAGCAGGCTGGTGTTGTGCCTTCCTCTGGATCAGCAGGGATATGTGAGGGAGCAGGCTGGTGTTGCCTTCCTCTGGATCAGCAGGGATATGTGAGGGAGCAGGCTGGTGTTGTACCTTCCTCTGGATCAGCAGGGTGTTGTGAGGGGGAAGTCTGGTGTTGTACCTTCCTCTGGATCAGCAGGGATATGTGAGGGTGCAGGCTGGTGTTGTACCTTCCTCTGGATCAGCAGGGATATGTGAGGGTGCAGGCTGGTGTTGTACCTTCCTCTGGATCAGCAGGGATATGTGAGGGAGTAGGCTGGTGTTGTTCCTTCCTCTGGATCAGCAGGGATATGTGACGGAGCAGGCTGGTGTTGTACCTTCCTCTGGATCAGCAGGGATATGTGAGGGAGCAGGCTGGTGTTGTGCCTTCCTCTGGATCAGCAGGGATATGTGAGGGAGCAGGCTGGTGTTGTGCCTTCCTCTGGATCAGCAGGGATATGTGAGGGAGCAGGCTGGTGTTGTGCCTTCCTCTGGATCAGCAGGGAAATGTGAGGGAGCAGGCTGGCGTTGTACCTTCTTCCTCTGGATCAGCAGGGATATGTGAGGGAGCAGGCTGGTGTTGTGCCTTCTTTCTCTGGATCAGCAGGGATATGTGAGGGAGCAGACTGGTGTTGTGCCTTCCTCTGGATCAGCAGGGATATGTGAGGGAGCAGGCTGGTGTTGTGCCTTCCTCTGGATCAGCAGGGATATGTGAGGGAGCAGGCTAGTGTTGTGCCTTCCTCTGGATCAGCAGGGATATGTGAGGGAGCAGGCTGGTGTTGCCTTCCTCTGGATCAGCAGGGATATGTGAGGGAGCAGGCTGGTGTTGTACCTTCCTCTGGATCAGCAGGGTGTTGTGAGGGGGAAGTCTGGTGTTGTACCTTCCTCTGGATCAGCAGGGATATGTGAGGGTGCAGGCTGGTGTTGTACCTTCCTCTGGATCAGCAGGGATATGTGAGGGAGTAGGCTGGTGTTGTTCCTTCCTCTGGATCAGCAGGGATATGTGACGGAGCAGGCTGGTGTTGTACCTTCCTCTGGATCAGCAGGGATATGTGAGGGAGCAGGCTGGTGTTGTGCCTTCCCCTGGATCAGCAGGGATATGTGAGGGAGCAGGCTGGTGTTGTGCCTTCCTCTGGATCAGCAGGGAAATGTGAGGGAGCAGGCTGGTGTTGTACCTTCTTCCTCTGGATCAGCAGGGATATGTGAGGGAGCAGGCTGGTGTTGTGCCTTCCTCTGGATCAGCAGGGAAATGTGAGGGAGCAGGCTGGTGTTGTACCTTCTTCCTCTGGATCAGCAGGGATATGTGAGGGTGCAGGCTGGTGTTGTGCCTTCCTCTGGATCAGCAGGGATATGTGAGGGTGCAGGCTGGCGTTGTACCTTCCTCTGGATCAGCAGGGATATGTGAGGGAGCAGGCTGGTGTTGTGCCTTCCTCTGGATCAGCAGGGATATGTGAGGGAGCAGGCTGGTGTACCTTCCTCTGGATCAGCAGGGATATGTGAGGGTGCAGGCTGGTGTACCTTCCTCTGGATCAGCAGGGATATGTGTAGGATCAGGCTGGTGTTGTACCTTCCTCTAGATCAGCAGGGATATGTGAGGGAGCAGGCTGGTGTTGTGCCTTCCTCTGGATCAGCAGGGATATGTGAGGGAGCAGGCTGGTGTTGCCTTCCTCTGGATCAGCAGGGATATGTGAGGGAGCAGGCTGGTGTTGTACCTTCCTCTGGATCAGCAGGGTGTTGTGAGGGGGAAGTCTGGTGTTGTACCTTCCTCTGGATCAGCAGGGATATGTGAGAGAGCAGGCTGGTGTTGTGCCTTTCTCTGGATCAGCAGGGATATGTGAGGAAGCAGGCTGGTGTTGTGCCTTCCTCTGGATCAGCAGGGATATGTGAGGGTGCAGGCTGGTGTTGTGCATTACTCTGGATCAGTAGGGATATGTGAGGGAGCAGGCTGGTGTTGTGCCTTCCTCTGGATCAGCAGGGATATGTGAGGGTGCAGGCTGGTGTTGTACCTTCCTCTGGATCAGCAGGGATATGTGAGGGTGCAGGCTGGTGTTGTACCTTCCTCTGGATCAGCAGGGATATGTGAGGGAGCAGGCTGGTGTTGTGCCTTCCTCTGGATCAGCAGGGATATGTGAGGGTGCAGGCTGGTGTTGTGCTTTCCTCTGGATCAGCAGGGATATGTGAGGGTGCAGGCTGGTGTTGTGCCTTCCTCTGGATCAGCAGGAATATGTTAGGGTGCAGGCTGGTGTTGTGCCTTTCTCTGGATCAGCAGGGATATGTGAGGGAGCAGGCTGGTGTTGTGCCTTCCTCTGGATCAGCAGGGATATGTGAGGGAGCAGGCTGGTGTTATGCCTTCCTCTGGATCAGCAGGAATATTTGAGGGTGCAGGCTGGTGTTGTACCTTCCTCTGTATCAGCAGGGATATGTGAGGGTGCAGGCTTGTGTTATGCCTTCCTCTGGATCAGCAGGAATATGTGAGGGTGCAGGCTGGTGTTGTGCCTTCCTCTGGATCAGCAGGGATATGTGAGGGAGCAGGCTGGTGTTGTACCTTCTTCCTCTGGATCAGCAGGGATATGTGAGGGTGCAGGCTGGTGTTGTGCCTTCCTCTGGATCAGCAGGGATATGTGAGGGTGCAGGCTGGCGTTGTACCTTCCTCTGGATCAGCAGGGATATGTGAGGGAGCAGGCTGGTGTTGTGCCTTCCTCTGGATCAGCAGGGATATGTGAGGGAGCAGGCTGGTGTACCTTCCTCTGGATCAGCAGGGATATGTGAGGGTGCAGGCTGGTGTACCTTCCTCTGGATCAGCAGGGATATGTGTAGGATCAGGCTGGTGTTGTACCTTCCTCTAGATCAGCAGGGATATGTGAGGGAGCAGGCTGGTGTTGTGCCTTCCTCTGGATCAGCAGGGATATGTGAGGGAGCAGGCTGGTGTTGCCTTCCTCTGGATCAGCAGGGATATGTGAGGGAGCAGGCTGGTGTTGTACCTTCCTCTGGATCAGCAGGGTGTTGTGAGGGGGAAGTCTGGTGTTGTACCTTCCTCTGGATCAGCAGGGATATGTGAGAGAGCAGGCTGGTGTTGTGCCTTTCTCTGGATCAGCAGGGATATGTGAGGGAGCAGGCTGGTGTTGTGCCTTCCTCTGGATCAGCAGGGATATGTGAGGGTGCAGGCTGGTGTTGTGCATTACTCTGGATCAGTAGGGATATGTGAGGGAGCAGGCTGGTATTGTGCATTACTCTGGATCCGCAGGGATATGTGAGGGAGCAGGCTGGTGTTGTGCCTTCCTCTGGGCAGCAGGGATATGCGAGGGTGCAGGCTGGTGTTGTACCTTCCTCTGGATCAGCAGGGATATGTGAGGGTGCAGGCTGGTGTTGTGTCTTTCTCTGGATCAGCAGGAACATGTGAGGGAGCAGGCTGGTGTTGTGCCTTCCTCTGGATCAGCAGGGATATGTGAGGGTGCAGGCTGGTGTTGTACCTTCCTCTGGATCAGCAGGGATATGTGAGGGTGCAGGCTGGTGTTGTACCTTCCTCTGGATCAGCAGGGATATGTGAGGGAGCAGGCTGGTGTTGTGCCTTCCTCTGGATCAGCAGGGATATGTGAGGGTGCAGGCTGGTGTTGTGCTTTCCTCTGGATCAGCAGGGATATGTGAGGGTGCAGGCTGGTGTTGTGCCTTCCTCTGGATCAGCAGGAATATGTTAGGGTGCAGGCTGGTGTTGTGCCTTTCTCTGGATCAGCAGGGATATGTGAGGGAGCAGGCTGGTGTTGTGCCTTCCTCTGGATCAGCAGGGATATGTGAGGGAGCAGGCTGGTGTTATGCCTTCCTCTGGATCAGCAGGAATATTTGAGGGTGCAGGCTGGTGTTGTACCTTCCTCTGTATCAGCAGGGATATGTGAGGGTGCAGGCTTGTGTTATGCCTTCCTCTGGATCAGCAGGAATATGTGAGGGTGCAGGCTGGTGTTGTGCCTTCCTCTGGATCAGCAGGTATTTGTGAGGGTGCAGGCTGGTGTTGTACCTTCCTCTGGATCAGCAGGGATATGTGAGGGTGCAGGCTGGTGTTGTACCTTCCTCTGGATCAGCAGAGATATGTGAGGGAGCAGGCTGGTGTTGTGGCTTCCTCTGGATCAGCAGGGATATGTGAGGGAGCAGGGTGGTGTTGTGCCTTCCTCTGAATCAGCAGGGATATGTGAGGGTGCAGGCTGGCGTTGTACCTTCCTCTGGATCAGCAGGGATATGTGAGGGAGCAGGCTGGTGTTGTGCCTTCCTCTGGATCAGCAGGGATATGTGAGGGAGCAGGCTGGTGTACCTTCCTCTGGATCAGCAGGGATATGTGAGGGTGCAGGCTGGTGTACCTTCCTCTGGATCAGCAGGGATATGTGTGGGATCAGGCTGGTGTTGTACCTTCCTCTGGATCAGCAGGGATATGTGAGGGAGCAGGCTGGTGTTGTGCCTTCCTCTGGATCAGCAGGGATATGTGAGGGAGCAGGCTGGTGTTGCCTTCCTCTGGATCAGCAGGGATATGTGAGGGAGCAGGCTGGTGTTGTACCTTCCTCTGGATCAGCAGGGTGTTGTGAGGGGGAAGTCTGGTGTTGTACCTTCCTCTGGATCAGCAGGGATATGTGAGGGTGCAGGCTGGTGTTGTACCTTCCTCTGGATCAGCAGGGATATGTGAGGGAGTAGGCTGGTGTTGTTCCTTCCTCTGGATCAGCAGGGATATGTGACGGAGCAGGCTGGTGTTGTACCTTCCTCTGGATCAGCAGGGATATGTGAGGGAGCAGGCTGGTGTTGTGCCTTCCTCTGGATCAGCAGGGATATGTGAGGGAGCAGGCTGGTGTTGTGCCTTCCTCTGGATCAGCAGGGATATGTGAGGGAGCAGGCTGGCGTTGTACCTTCTTCCTCTGGATCAGCAGGGATATGTGAGGGAGCAGGCTGGTGTTGTGCCTTCCTCTGGATCAGCAGGGAAATGTGAGGGAGCAGGCTGGTGTTGTACCTTCTTCCTCTGGATCAGCAGGGATATGTGAGGGAGCAGACTGGTGTTGTGCCTTCCTCTGGATCAGCAGGGATATGTGAGGGAGCAGGCTGGTGTTGTGCCTTCCTCTGGATCAGCAGGGATATGTGAGGGAGCAGGCTGGTGTTGTGCCTTCCTCTGGATCAGCAGGGATATGTGAGGAAGCAGGCTGGTGTTGCCTTCCTCTGGATCAGCAGGGATATGTGAGGGAGCAGGCTGGTGTTGTACCTTCCTCTGGATCAGCAGGGTGTTGTGAGGGGGAAGTCTGGTGTTGTACCTTTCTCTGGATCAGCAGGGATATGTGAGGGTGCAGGCTGGTGTTGTACCTTCCTCTGGATCAGCAGGGATATGTGAGGGAGTAGGCTGGTGTTGTTCCTTCCTCTGGATCAGCAGGGATATGTGACGGAGCAGGCTGGTGTTGTACCTTCCTCTGGATCAGCAGGGATATGTGAGGGAGCAGGCTGGTGTTGTGCCTTCCCCTGGATCAGCAGGGATATGTGAGGGAGCAGGCTGGTGTTGTGCCTTCCTCTGGATCAGCAGGGATATGTGAGGGTGCAGGCTGGTGTTGTGCTTTCCTCTGGATCAGCAGGGATATGTGAGGGTGCAGGCTGGTGTTGTGCCTTCCTCTGGATCAGCAGGAATATGTTAGGGTGCAGGCTGGTGTTGTGCCTTTCTCTGGATCAGCAGGGATATGTGAGGGAGCAGGCTGGTGTTGTGCCTTCCTCTGGATCAGCAGGGATATGTGAGGGAGCAGGCTGGTGTTATGCCTTCCTCTGGATCAGCAGGAATATTTGAGGGTGCAGGCTGGTGTTGTACCTTCCTCTGTATCAGCAGGGATATGTGAGGGTGCAGGCTTGTGTTATGCCTTCCTCTGGATCAGCAGGAATATGTGAGGGTGCAGGCTGGTGTTGTGCCTTCCTCTGGATCAGCAGGTATTTGTGAGGGTGCAGGCTGGTGTTGTACCTTCCTCTGGATCAGCAGGGATATGTGAGGGTGCAGGCTGGTGTTGTACCTTCCTCTGGATCAGCAGAGATATGTGAGGGAGCAGGCTGGTGTTGTGGCTTCCTCTGGATCAGCAGGGATATGTGAGGGAGCAGGGTGGTGTTGTGCCTTCCTCTGAATCAGCAGGGATATGTGAGGGTGCAGGCTGGCGTTGTACCTTCCTCTGGATCAGCAGGGATATGTGAGGGAGCAGGCTGGTGTTGTGCCTTCCTCTGGATCAGCAGGGATATGTGAGGGAGCAGGCTGGTGTACCTTCCTCTGGATCAGCAGGGATATGTGAGGGTGCAGGCTGGTGTACCTTCCTCTGGATCAGCAGGGATATGTGTGGGATCAGGCTGGTGTTGTACCTTCCTCTGGATCAGCAGGGATATGTGAGGGAGCAGGCTGGTGTTGTGCCTTCCTCTGGATCAGCAGGGATATGGGAGGGAACAGGCTGGTGTTGCCTTCCTCTGGATCAGCAGGGATATGTGAGGGAGCAGGCTGGTGTTGTACCTTCCTCTGGATCAGCAGGGTGTTGTGAGGGGGAAGTCTGGTGTTGTACCTTCCTCTGGATCAGCAGGGATATGTGAGGGTGCAGGCTGGTGTTGTACCTTCCTCTGGATCAGCAGGGATATGTGAGGGAGTAGGCTGGTGTTGTTCCTTCCTCTGGATCAGCAGGGATATGTGACGGAGCAGGCTGGTGTTGTACCTTCCTCTGGATCAGCAGGGATATGTGAGGGAGCAGGCTGGTGTTGTGCCTTCCTCTGGATCAGCAGGGATATGTGAGGGAGCAGGCTGGTGTTGTGCCTTCCTCTGGATCAGCAGGGAAATGTGAGGGAGCAGGCTGGCGTTGTACCTTCTTCCTCTGGATCAGCAGGGATATGTGAGGGAGCAGGCTGGTGTTGTGCCTTCCTCTGGATCAGCAGGGAAATGTGAGGGAGCAGGCTGGTGTTGTACCTTCTTCCTCTGGATCAGCAGGGATATGTGAGGGAGCAGACTGGTGTTGTGCCTTCCTCTGGATCAGCAGGGATATGTGAGGGAGCAGGCTGGTGTTGTGCCTTCCTCTGGATCAGCAGGGATATGTGAGGGAGCAGGCTGGTGTTGTGCCTTCCTCTGGATCAGCAGGGATATGTGAGGGAGCAGGCTGGTGTTGCCTTCCTCTGGATCAGCAGTGATATGTGTGGGAGCAGGCTGGTGTTGTACCTTCCTCTGGATCAGCAGGGTGTTGTGAGGGGGAAGTCTGGTGTTGTACCTTCCTCTGGATCAGCAGGGATATGTGAGGGTGCAGGCTGGTGTTGTACCTTCCTCTGGATCAGCAGGGATATGTGAGGGAGTAGGCTGGTGTTGTTCCTTCCTCTGGATCAGCAGGGATATGTGACGGAGCAGGCTGGTGTTGTACCTTCCTCTGGATCAGCAGGGATATGTGAGGGAGCAGGCTGGTGTTGTGCCTTCCCCTGGATCAGCAGGGATATGTGAGGGAGCAGGCTGGTGTTGTGCCTTCCTCTAGATCAGCAGGGAAATGTGAGGGAGCAGGCTGGTGTTGTACCTTCTTCCTCTGGATCAGCAGGGATATGTGAGGGAGCAGGCTGGTGTTGTGCCTTCCTCTGGATCAGCAGGGAAATGTGAGGGAGCAGGCTGGTGTTGTACCTTCTTCCTCTGGATCAGCAGGGATATGTGAGGGTGCAGGCTGGTGTTGTGCCTTCCTCTGGATCAGCAGGGATATGTGAGGGTGCAGGCTGGCGTTGTACCTTCCTCTGGATCAGCAGGGATATGTGAGGGAGCAGGCTGGTGTTGTGCCTTCCTCTGGATCAGCAGGGATATGTGAGGGAGCAGGCTGGTGTACCTTCCTCTGGATCAGCAGGGATATGTGAGGGTGCAGGCTGGTGTACCTTCCTCTGGATCAGCAGGGATATGTGTGGGATCAGGCTGGTGTTGTACCTTCCTCTAGATCAGCAGGGATATGTGAGGGAGCAGGCTGGTGTTGTGCCTTCCTCTGGATCAGCAGGGATATGTGAGGGAGCAGGCTGGTGTTGCCTTCCTCTGGATCAGCAGGGATATGTGAGGGAGCAGGCTGGTGTTGTGCCTTTCTCTGGATCAGCAGGGATATGTGAGGGAGCAGGCTGGTGTTGTGCCTTCCTCTGGATCAGCAGGGATATGTGAGGGTGCAGGCTGGTGTTGTGCATTACTCTGGATCAGTAGGGATATGTGAGGGAGCAGGCTGGTGTTGTGCCTTCCTCTGGATCAGCAGGGATATGTGAGGGTGCAGGCTGGTGTTGTGCATTACTCTGGATCAGTAGGGATATGTGAGGGAGCAGGCTGGTATTGTGCATTACTCTGGATCAGCAGGGATATGTAAGGGAGCAGGCTGGTGTTGTGCCTTCCTCTGGGCAGCAGGGATATGCGAGGGTGCAGGCTGGTGTTGTACCTTCCTCTGTATCAGCAGGGATATGTGAGGGTGCAGGCTGGTGTTGTGTCTTTCTCTGGATCAGCAGGAACATGTGAGGGAGCAGGCTGGTGTTGTGCCTTCCTCTGGATCAGCAGGGATATGTGAGGGTGCAGGCTGGTGTTGTACCTTCCTCTGGATCAGCAGGGATATGTGAGGGTGCAGGCTGGTGTTGTACCTTCCTCTGGATCAGCAGGGATATGTGAGGGAGCAGGCTGGTGTTGTGGCTTCCTCTGGATCAGCAGGGATATGTGAGGGAGCTGGCTGGTGTTGTGCCTTCCTCTGGATCAGCAGGGATATGTGAGGGTGCAGGCTGGTTTTGTGCTTTCCTCTGGATCAGCAGGGATATGTGAGGGTGCAGGCTGGTGTTGTGCCTTCCTCTGGATCAGCAGGAATATGTTAGGGTGCAGGCTGGTGTTGTGCCTTTCTCTGGATCAGCAGGGATATGTGAGGGAGCAGGCTGGTGTTGTGCCTTCCTCTGGATCAGCAGGGATATGCGAGGGTGCAGGCTGGTGTTATGCCTTCCTCTGGATCAGCAGGAATATTTGAGGGTGCAGGCTGGTGTTGTACCTTCCTCTGTATCAGCAGGGATATGTGAGGGTGCAGGCTTGTGTTATGCCTTCCTCTGGATCAGCAGGAATATGTGAGGGTGCAGGCTGGTGTTGTGCCTTCCTCTGGATCAGCAGGGATATGTGAGGGTGCAGGCTGGTGTTGTACCTTCCTCTGGATCAGCAGGGATATGTGAGGGAGCATGCTGGTGCTGTGGCTTCCTCTGGATCAGCAGGGATATGTGAGGGAGCAGGGTGGTGTTGTGCCTTCCTCTGGATCAGCAGGGATATGTGAGGGAGCAGGCTGGTGTACCTTCCTCTGGATCAGCAGGGATATGTGAGGGTGCAGGCTGGTGTACCTTCCTCTGGATCAGCAGGGATATGTGTGGGATCAGGCTGGTGTTGCACCTTCCTCTGGATCAGCAGGGATATGTGAGGGAGCAGGCTGGTGTTGTGCCTTCCTCTGGATCAGCAGGGATATGTGAGGGAGCAGGCTGGTGTTGCCTTCCTCTGGATCAGCAGGGATATGTGAGGGAGCAGGCTGGTGTTGTACCTTCCTCTGGATCAGCAGGGTGTTGTGAGGGGGAAGTCTGGTGTTGTACCTTCCTCTGGATCAGCAGGGATATATGAGGGTGCAGGCTGGTGTTGTACCTTCCTCTGGATCAGCAGGGATATGTGAGGGAGTAGGCTGGTGTTGTTCCTTCCTCTGGATCAGCAGGGATATGTGACGGAGCAGGCTGGTGTTGTACCTTCCTCTGGATCAGCAGGGATATGTGAGGGAGCAGGCTGGTGTTGTGCCTTCCTCTGGATCAGCAGGGATATGTGAGGGAGCAGGCTGGTGTTGTGCCTTCCTCTGGATCAGCAGGGATATGTGATGGAGCAGGCTGGTGTTGTGCCTTCCTCTGGATCAGCAGGGAAATGTGAGGGAGCAGGCTGGTGTTGTGCCTTCCTCAGGATCAGCAGGGATATGTGAGGGAGCAGGCTGGTGTTGTGCCTTCCTCTGGGCAGCAGGGATATGCGAGGGTGCAGGCTGGTGTTGTACCTTCCTCTGGATCAGCAGGGATATCTGAGGGTGCAGGCAGGTGTTGTGTCTTTCTCTGGATCAGCAGGAACATGTGAGGGAGCAGGCTGGTGTTGTGCCTTCCTCTGGATCAGCAGGGATATGTGAGGGTGCAGGCTGGTGTTGCCTTCCTCTGGATCAGCAGGGATATGTGAGGGAGCAGGCTAGTGTTGTACCTTCCTCTGGATCAGCAGGGTGTTGTGAGGGGGAAGTCTGGTGTTGTACCTTCCTCTGGATCAGCAGGGATATGTGAGAGAGCAGGCTGGTGTTGTGCCTTTCTCTGGATCAGCAGGGATATGTGAGGGAGCAGGCTGGTGTTGTGCCTTCCTCTGGATCAGCAGGGATATGTGAGGGTGCAGGCTGGTGTTGTGCATTACTCTGGATCAGTAGGGATATGTGAGGGAGCAGGCTGGTATTGTGCATTACTCTGGATCAGCAGGGATATGTGAGGGAGCAGGCTGGTGTTGTGCCTTCCTCTGGGCAGCAGGGATATGCGAGGGTGCAGGCTGGTGTTGTACCTTCCTCTGGATCAGCAGGGATATGTGAGGGTGCAGGCTGGTGTTGTGTCTTTCTCTGGATCAGCAGGAACATGTGAGGGAGCAGGCTGGTGTTGTGCCTTCCTCTGGATCAGCAGGGATATGTGAGGGTGCAGGCTGGTGTTGTACCTTCCTCTGGATCAGCAGGGATATGTGAGGGTGCAGGCTGGTGTTGTACCTTCCTCTGGATCAGCAGGGATATGTGAGGGAGCAGGCTGGTGTTGTGGCTTCCTCTGGATCAGCAGGGATATGTGAGGGAGCAGGCTGGTGTTGTGCCTTCCTCTGGATCAGCAGGGATATGTGAGGGTGCAGGCTGGTGTTGTGCTTTCCTCTGGATCAACAGGGATATGTGAGGGTGCAGGCTGGTGTTGTGCCTTCCTCTGGATCAGCAGGAATATGTTAGGGTGCAGGCTGGTGTTGTGCCTTTCTCTGGATCAGCAGGGATATGTGAGGGAGCAGGCTGGTGTTGTGCCTTCCTCTGGATCAGCAGGGATATGCGAGGGTGCAGGCTGGTGTTATGCCTTCCTCTGGATCAGCAGGAATATTTGAGGGTGCAGGCTGGTGTTGTACCTTCCTCTGTATCAGCAGGGATATGTGAGGGTGCAGGCTTGTGTTATGCCTTCCTCTGGATCAGCAGGAATATGTGAGGGTGCAGGCTGGTGTTGTGCCTTCCTCTGGATCAGCAGGGATATGTGAGGGTGCAGGCTGGTGTTGTACCTTCCTCTGGATCAGCAGGGATATGTGAGGGTGCAGGCTGGTGTTGTACCTTCCTCTGGATCAGCAGGGATATGTGAGGGAGCATGCTGGTGCTGTGGCTTCCTCTGGATCAGCAGGGATATGTGAGGGAGCAGGGTGGTGTTGTGCCTTCCTCTGAATCAGCAGGGATATGTGAGGGTGCAGGCTGGCGTTGTACCTTCCTCTGGATCAGCAGGGATATGTGAGGGAGTAGGCTGGTGTTGTGCCTTCCTCTGGATCAGCAGGGATATGTGAGGAGGCAGGCTGGTGTACCTTCCTCTGGATCAGCAGGGATATGTGAGGGTGCAGGCTGGTGTACCTTCCTCTGGATCAGCAGGGATATGTGTGGGATCAGGCTGGTGTTGCACCTTCCTCTGGATCAGCAGGGATATGTGAGGGAGCAGGCTGGTGTTGTGCCTTCCTCTGGATCAGCAGGGATATGTGAGGGAGCAGGCTGGTGTTGTGCCTTCCTCTGGATCAGCAGGGATATGTGAGGGAGCAGGCTGGTGTTGTGCCTTCCTCTGGATCAGCAGGGAAATGTGAGGGAGCAGGCTGGTGTTGTACCTTCTTCCTCTGGATCAGCAGGGATATGTGAGGGAGCAGGCTGGTGTTGTGCCTTCCTCTGGATCAGCAGGGACATGTGAGGGAGCAGGCTGGTGTTGTACCTTCTTCCTCTGGATCAGCAGGGATATGTGAGGGAGCAGACTGGTGTTGTGCCTTCCTCTGGATCAGCAGGGATATGTGAGGGAGCAGGCTGGTGTTGTGCCTTCCTCTGGATCAGCAGGGATATGTGAGGGAGCAGGCTGGTGTTGTGCCTTCCTCTGGATCAGCAGGGATATGTGAGGGAGCAAGCTGGTGTTGCCTTCCTCTGGATCAGCAGGGATATGTGAGGGAGCAGGCTGGTGTTGTACCTTCCTCTGGATCAGCAGGGTGTTGTGAGGGGGAAGTCTGGTGTTGTACCTTCCTCTGGATCAGCAGGGATATGTGAGGGTGCAGGCTGGTGTTGTACCTTCCTCTGGATCAGCAGGGATATGTGAGGGAGTAGGCTGGTGTTGTTCCTTCCTCTGGATCAGCAGGGATATGTGACGGAGCAGGCTGGTGTTGTACCTTCCTCTGGATCAGCAGGGATATGTGAGGGAGCAGGCTGATGTTGTGGCTTCCTCTGGATCAGCGGGGATATGTGAGGGCGCAGGCTGGTGTTGTGCCTTCCTCTGGATCAGCAGGGATATGTGAGGGAGCAGGCTGGTGTTGTGCCTTCCTCTGGATCAGCAGGGATATGTGAGGGTGCAGGCTGGTGATGTACCTTCCTCTGGATCAGCGGGGATATGTGAGGGCGCAGGCTGGTGCTGTACCTTCCTCTGGATCAGCAGGGATATGTGAGGGAGCAGGCTGGTGCTGTACCTTCCTCTGGATCAGCAGGGATACAGTATGTGAGGGAGCAGGCTGATGTTGTACTTTGTTCTCTGGTGGAACTCGATGGACGTATGTCTTTTTTCAACCCAAATAACTATGTAGCTATGTGTGTGTAGCAGGGGTGGAATACGGCGTGACACCAGTTATTACTGTCCCGATCAGCCTGGCCTATGCATAGGGGACTGCTTCCGTAAGTATGATATGCAGATACATAATTAGCATAGGGAACGCAGGACACAGCATAGGGAACTCTAGAGTCTCTCCAGACATGAGGTTGAGAGACCCCAACACATAGGGCTGGTAGAAACCTCATTTCACATGGGATAAAGTGCATAATGTACTTTGTCACATCTCTGTGTGCTTCGCATATTGTCCCATGGGGAAGGAGAAGTTTCTCCTCGGAAGGTTAAGAGTAAAAGCAAAAAAAACAAAAATAGCAGGTAAGCAAAAAAGTTAATGTTTGGTTTGAAACATTCAATAAAGTTTTTAAATGTTAATGAATTTATTATATTGCTGCTTGCTTGTTTTTGGTGCCCTGGCGTGCATCCTGACAGCAGCATTGCACGTCTGTCAGATAACACAAAGCAGTGCTGCAGGTCGAGATTTCTCCTCCACAGTAAGATACGTTTGCCGAGGCATATGAGCTGAGGCGCGGTGTTGGACTTCATATGCTTTGGAAAGTACTTTGTATTAAAAAAACAAAAACCTCTGCCAATTATTTCTTCATCCACATCGATCAATGTGGATGGAGAAATCAGGTTTGCCAGGGCATACGAGCTGAAGTGGGTTTGGATGATGGGCGGAGCTCCTATGTCCTGGCAATCGCCTTTCCCCCTTTTTTTTCACATTTTTTGGCAGAGATTTTTTTCATCCATATTGATCTATGCGAATAAAGGAATCTGTGCCGTTCATTTTTCCTTTCAGCCCAGAGGATGAGGGTGCATCACCCGTATGCCCAATATAAGGAGTGTAGCAGAAACTCCTAATGCTGGCCACATATGTAATGATTGCAGAGACCCTACAATGCCAGGACAGTACAAACACCCCACAAATGACCGCATTTTGGAAAGAAGGCACCCCAAGGTATTCAAGTGAGGGGCATATTGAGTCAAGAAAGATTTAACTTTTTGTCACAAGTTTTCGGAATTCACACACTGTGGCAGGGAATTTTTTTTGCTAATTTGTGACTAAAAAAAATGAAATCTCCCACGGACTCACCATGCCCCTCAGTGAATACTTCGGGGTGTCTACCTTCTGAAATGGGGTCATTTGTGAGGTGTGTTTACTGTCATGGCATTTTAGGGGTGGGGCTAAAGTGTGAGCACACCTGTAAAGCCTAATGGTGGCTCATCGGACTTTGGGCCCCTTTGCGCAGCTAGACTGCAAAAACAAAGATACCCCAAAACACATTGCGCTGCTTCTCCTGAGTACGGCGATACCA